>NC_134905.1:9307414-9504914 GCF_041734735.1 Babylonia areolata | reverse complement strand
CATAGACACTGTGAAACATACACACAGTCGAACATAGACACTGTGGAACTAGACACACTGTGGAACATAGACACTGTGGAACTAGACAGACTGTGGAACATAGACACAGTTGAACATAGACACTGTTGAGCAAAGGAATGGTGGAACATAGACACGGTGGAACATAGACACTGTGGAACTAGACAGACTGTGGAACATAGACACAGTTGAACATAGACACTGTTGAGCAAAGGAATGGTGGAACATAGACACGGTGGAACATAGACACTGTTGAACATAGACACGGTGGAATATAGACACAGTTGAACATAGACACACTTGAACATAGACACTGTTGAACATAGACACAGTTGAACATAGACACGGTGGAACATAGACACTGTTGAACATAGACACACTTGATCATAGACACGGTGGAACATAGACACAGTTGGACAGACACTGTGGAACATAGACACTGTTGAACAGGTAGACACGGTGGAACATAGACACTGTTGAACAGGTAGACACGGTGGAACATAGACAGTTGAACATAGACACGGTGGAACATAGACACAGTTGAACATAGACACGGTGGAACATAGACACTGTTGAACATAGACACACTTGAACATAGACACGGTGGAAAATAGACACAGTTGAACATGGACACGGTGGAACATAGACACAGTTGGACATAGACACTGTGGAACATAGACACTGTTGAACAGGTAGACACGGTGGAACATAGACACTGTTGAACATAGACACAGTGGAACACAGACACAGTTGAACATAGACACGGTAGAACATAGACACTGTTGAACATAGACACAGTAGAACATAGACGCTGTTGAACATAGCCACAGCTGAACATAGACACTGTGGAACATAGACACAGTTGAACAGGTAGATACGGTGGAACATGGACACTATTGAACAGGTAGACACGGTGGAACATAGACACTGTTGAACATAGACACAGTTGAACATAGACACGGTGAACCAAAGGCACAGAGGAATTTCATGCCCAAAGGAAATGGGTTTAAATCTGAAATTACACAACAAAAAATGATGGATTTCCCATTTTACTGTTATAAACTGGTAACCTCGCGTAAGGCTGAATGCTTTCAAGGCAAAGTTTTGCGGAAACGTTCATTGTGTAATGGTAAACATATCAGACGAAAACATCTCATTTCAACGTCAAATGATTGTCAAAGTCATGTAAAGTTACTAATTTTTCAGGGGAAAAAAAGCATAAAAGAAATGTCTAACTGTTTACTTTTGTTCGAAATTGCTGAATCTCTGCATCATAGTTAATATGAGTTTTTTCTGTAATTGATGCGACCAACAGATATTTGTTGTTGTTTTGTTTTGGTGTGTTTTTTGTTTGTTGGTTGTTTTTTGTTGTTGTTTTTGTTTGTTGTTGTTGTTTGGTCTTTTGTTTGTTTGTTTGTTTGATAATTGTTTTTGCTGTTGTTCTTGTTGTTGATTGTTGTTACCCTTGATATTTACGGATTGTTGATTACGTTGTTCTAGTATATCCTTTCTCTTTTAACCTCCAACCCAACCTCCAACTGACACACAAACATAAACAAACATGACACATCTTTTCTTACTCAAAGTGAAAAGATAATGAAAGAAAACATACTTGAATATAAACACAGTGGAACATAGACATGGTGGAACATAGATATTGTGTGACATAGGCACAGTGGTATAAAGACACAGCGGAACATTGACGTGATGTGACACAGACACTAGTGGTGCCAAGATATGGTGGAACTGTTCACGAAACACATTGGAACAGAGGCACAGAGGAACATAAATGTGTTGGAACATAGACACGGTGATACATAGACACGGTGGTACATAGACATAGTGGCACATAGACACGGTGGTACATAGACATAGTGGTACATAGACACGGTAGTACATAGACATAGTGGTACATAGACACGGTGGTACATAGACATAGTGGTACATAGACACGGTGGTACTTAGACATAGTGGTACATAGACACGGTAGTACATAGACATAGTGGTACATAGACACGGTGGTACATAGACATAGTGGCACATAGACACGGTAGTACATAGACATAGTGGTACATAGACACGGTGGTACATAGACATAGTGGCACATAGACACGGTGGTACATAGACACAGTGGTACATAGATACGGTGGTACATAGACATAGTGGTACATAGACATAGTGGTACATAGACATGTTCAGTGGTGGATAGACACGTACATAGACATGTACATAGACACGGTGGTATATAGACATGGTGGTACATAGACATAGTGGTACATAGACACCGTGGTACATAGACACCGTGGTACATAGACACGGTGGTACATAGACACCGTGGTACATAGACACGGTGGTACATAGACACCGTGGTACATAGACGTGGTGGTACATAGACACCGTGGTACATAGACGTGGTGGTACATAGACACTGTAGTACATAGACATGGTGGTACATAGACATGGTGGTGTATAGACACTGTAGTACATAGACATGGTGGTACATAGTCATGGTGGTACATAGACATGGTCAGTGGTACATAGACACGGTGGTACATAGACATGGTGGTACACACGGTGGTACATAGACACGGTGGTACATAGACATGGTGGTACACGGTGGTACATAGACATGATGGTGCATAGACATGGTGGTACATTGACACGGTGGTACATAGACATGGTAGTACATTCCACATTTACAAACGGAACGGAGACAAAACATCCTGCGATAACCACCGTGGAATCTCTCTCCTCTGCAACGCCGGCAAGATCTTCGCCCGCATCATACTAAACAGACTGGTTGACCATGTCCCCAACACAGCCATCCCTGATACACAGTGCGGCTGCCGCTCAGGGGTGTTCTGTGGAAGATCCTCCTAAAGTTTGGCTGCCCAGAGAGCCTAATCCAGCTGATTGCGTCTTTCCACGATGGCATACAGGCGAGAGTACAGGAAAATACCGACATGTCGGATCCGTTCCCTGTGGTAAATGGAGTGAAGCAGGGCTGCGTCCTGGCACCCACACTGTTCTCCATTCTCTTCTCTGCCATGCTGATTGACGCCTTCCAAGACTGTGACCGGGGCATCTACATTCAGTTTCGCACAGATGGCAAATTTTTCAACTTGCGGCGACTCCATGCCAGGTCCAGGGTGTTTGAGGCACTGTTGAGAGAGTTCCTCTTCACTGATGACTGCGCACTTTCCGCACACACCCATGAGGACATGCAGTTCATTATGGACAGGTTCTCAACCTCTTGCAGGCGCTTTGCACTCACCATCAGCCTCAACAAGACCGAGTCCATGTACCAACCAGCTAGCTCACAGAACGCCAGTGCCTCCCCCCCCCCCCACCCCCCACCCAACCTGCAATCAAGATCGATGACACAGAGATCAAGTCAGTCGACAAGTTTTGCTACCTGGGCAGCACCCTATGCAGCAACGGAGCCCTTGATGCAGAAGTGACGCTGCACATCGCCATGGTCAGCTCCACCTTTGGCAGACACAACAACAGGCTGTGGAACAACAAAGGCATCAGGCTCAGCACCAAGATGAAAACAAACAGAGCTGTTGTGCTGACCACTTTGTTGTACTGCTGTGAAACATGGACGACGTTCGCCGTCACATTCAACAACTTGAGCAGTTTCACCAGAGGTGCCTACGAAAGATCGGCATAAAGTGGCAAGACAGGGTCTCCAACCTCCAGGTCCTAGAGAGGAGCGGCCTGCCCAGCATCGAAAGCCTGCTGATCCAGTGCCAGCTACCCTGGACAGGACATGTTGTCCACATGACAGACAGCAGGATCCCGAAGATGCTTTTGTATGGCCAGCTGAAGGAAGGCCGCCGTGAACTTGGAAGACCCTGCAAGCACTTCAAGGACACCTTGAAGACAAACCTCAAAGCCTGTGACATAGAAATCGCTTCCTGGGAAACTGATGCCCTTTAACCGCTCTCGCTGGAGGATGCTGTGCTCTAGTGGCATAAAGCCGTTTGAAAACAAGAGAACGCTGGCCATTAAGGAGAAGCGTGAGCGAAGGAAGCAGGGCTCAACTTCTGAAGACGTTTTCCCTTGCAACACCTGTGGGAAGTGCTGCGCATCTAGAATCGGCCTCTTCTCCCATATGAGGACACAAACCGACAGATAAGCCTGCCTGCCTACTCATCTGTCGGACCGACGGGAGACTCCATCACACTGACACGGTGGTACATAGTCATGGTGGTACATAGACATAGTGGTACATAGACACGGTCAGTGGTACATAGACATGGTCAGTGGTACATAAACACGGTGGTACATAGCATAGACACAGTGGTACATAGACGATACGGTGGTGCATAGTCACGTGGTCATAGAATGGTTGTTACATGACATGGGGTTCATAGACACGGTGGTACATAGACCTGGACAGTGGTATATAACATGGTGGTACATATGACACGGTGGTACATAGACATGGCGGTGGTACATAGACATGGTGGTACATAGACAGGTGTGTCATAGACATCGTGGTACATAGACACAGTGTACTAAACGGTACATGGTACATGGTGGGACATACACATAGTGGTACATAGACACAGTGGTACATAGACACGGTGGTACACGTGGTATATAGACATGGTGGTACATAGACACGGTGGTACATAGACATTGTGGTTCATAGACACCGTGGTACATACACATAGTGGTACATAGACACGGTGGTACATAGACACCGTGGTACATAGACATGGTCAGTGGTACATAGACACGGTGGTACATAGACACGGTGGTACACGTGGTGGTACATAGACATGGTGGTACATAGACACGGTGTTGCATAGACATAGTGGTACATAGACATGGTGGTACACATGGTTTTATATAGACATGGTGGTACATAGATACGGTGGTGCATAGACACGGTGGTACATAGACACCGTGGTACATACACATAGTGGTACATAGACACGGTGGTACATAGACACGGTGGTACATAGACATGGTCAGTGGTACATAGACACGGTGGTACATAGACACGGTGGTACACGTGGTGGTACATAGACATGGTGGTACATAGACACGGTGTTGCATAGACATAGTGGTACATAGACATGGTGGTACACATGGTTTTATATAGACATGGTGGTACATAGATACGGTGGTGCATAGACACGGTGGTACATAGACATGGTGTACATAGACATGGTGGTACATAGACACGGTCAGTGGTACATAGACATGGTCAGTGGTACATAGACATTAGTGGTACACAGACATAGTCAGGTACATAGACATGGTCAGTGGTACATAGACACGGTGGTACATAGACACGGTGGAACATAGACACGCTGGTACTGTACATAGACACACTGGTACATTGACACGCTGGTTACACGGTTGCACACAGACACGTGGAACACAAACACGTGGAATACAGACACGTGGAACAAGACTCAGTGGGAATGTGGTGCAGAGTGCACGTGCAGGAGGGGAGCACAGGGGCAGATGTTGGCAGGTGGTGGGGGTGGTGGGGGTGGGGTCAGTAGCCAGGAACGGCCAAGTCGGGGAGAGGGACTCGGAAGTGGAGAGGATGCAGGAGGACATGAGGGGGGGATGTAAGCGGAAGCCGGGGGATGGAGTGGGGGGGGGGGGAGTATGAGCGTGTGAAGAAACTGATGCCACTGACTGAAGAGGCACATGAACAAACTGCACGGGTTCCAGTGACTGTAACAAACACGTGACACAAGCGCGCGCGCCGCACTCAGTTACACCTGTCCACCCACCCACACCGTTTTCTCTGCCCCCCCCCCCCCCCTCCCCACCACCCGATCTCTTTCTCCACGCATTCTCAGTTTCTCTTTCTTATTCAGTCATCACTAATTTGTCTTTCTCAGTCACACACAGACACAGACAGACAAACAGACACACAGACAGTAAAATACACACACACCGGCGCGCGCGCACGCACGCACGCACACTGACACAGTGGCACACAAACACTGACACCGCGGTCACGGTGGCGCACGCGCGCGCACAGCACACACACACACCGTGGCACACACACACACACACACACACACACACACACACACACTGACACACACATACTGACACACGCACACTCCATGGCACACACACACACACACACACACACACACACACACACACACACACACACACACTGATACACACACACTGACACACACCGTGACACACATGTCATATACACACACATACTGACACACGCACACACCGTGGCACACACACACACACACACACACACACACACACACACACACACACACATTAGGGACATGAATAGATAAATAAATGAAATAATGAATAATTAGAATGGACAAAAATCGAACTGTCTGTGAATCTGTCTTGGGGAATCAAACGTGACATTTCGCTAATATCTTTCGCGATGCCAGAAGCTGCAATCAATACTTGTGATCATACAATCCGCGGTGGCGCTGTGGAAAGCAGTCGCTGACCTTGTTCTTGAAAACGTGAAAGCCCGGCACGTGTCAGGAGGAAGTTTTGATGCGAGGCTTTCACGTGGAGCCACAATTTTCAGGTTGAACGAATCGTTAACCGCCACAGTATCTTTGTAGGTATTGAGTGAATAACTATAATTAATTTTTCGACAAAATCCGACTGATTGCGTCCCGTTGTTGTGATCATTTTAGCGATAAATCAAGTTTCTTCCACGACTCGACCGAACAGAGCAGACGACATCCAGAGCGTAATGTCATTCACGCATGCGCGTCAGCTATACACATTTCGACACAACAAGTTCTCTAGCACGTCGAACGGTAGGCTAAGTGTTTGATTCTGCGTTCCTTCTGTGGAATTCTTCTTTTCAGTTTTTGTCAGTGCGAAAGGATAAGGCAACTGACACATTGTAGTTCAAGTGAATTGATCGTGCGTTTGGGTATCGTCGTTTATTTGAAAAGGATTCTGTGGCAGAATCAGAAGTGAGTGCACTGTGACTTACACAAGTTACAATGGTCACTGTGGGTCATCGACCACAGATCTTGTTAATCTGAAAGTGTTTGATGTACATGATATTGATGGGACTATATTACAACCAGTGTCGTGAAAAAACCTTATTCAAGTACTTTTCTGCGTTGTCTTTTGCCCTGTCACTCTCACAGTGTTACTGAAAATAACAACAAACTTGTAAACTTTAGCAATGTCCGTGGTGGTAATAGGTTAAGCAGACCAAATATTACTGGACTAACAATCAAAAGACCCGTAGTAAAAATGTTGCCACTGAAGACCATTAAAATTTTGTCTGAGGGGAAAGTGTTGATTTTTTTTAAGTGGACAAATCATCGTTGGCAGTATACCATTGGACTGTCATTTTGACTGTCATTTTAACTGGGTTGATTTTTTTCTTCTTTAGAATGGACCTAATATTGCCATTAGAAAGAAAGCAGTTTATCAGTAAAACTGCAGGTGTATATCATTGTCAGTATGAGTCTCACAAGGCTTTGGCTTGAATATATTCATAGTTGTATAAGCAACTATCACACGTTTTTGTGGTTGTTCTATTTAGGAAATTGGAAAGCTGTCTATTGTTTATCTGGAATCTTTAATGTACAGTATCATTGGACCATGATGTATCAAGTGTGTGTTATTAGTCTTCAGGGTGTAAATAGGCAATTACCAGCTGTTACAGGGTATTGAGGTGTTTTTTTAGTATTTATTTCTGGATAATTAAGAGCACTTCATCAGTTGCAAATTTTAGTTTGTACTGTTTGCAGAGAAAAGTTCACAAATTGTATAGTAACTTTAAGCTTACAAGATAACTGAAAAGGACAAAATGCCTCTGTGTCTGTCTCCCGGTCTCTCTCTTTGTATTTCTGTTTCTGTTATAAATTTCACAGTGTATATATCATAACATTGTAATGTGTGTGTTTGTGCTTGCATGTGCTTGTTTGTGTTAAACTTTAAGTGATCTGTCGTGTGCATCCTACCACCTCTTCTCTCTGTCTTTCTCCCCAGAATCACACTGCCCTGTCGCTTGATACATACCCCTCAGTCAGTCTCGCTTTATATTTGCCTCTATGTACTTTTACTTCTCTCAGTCTGATGTCTTTGTCTTTCTAAAGTTTCTTCATTTCTTGTCTTTCCTATTATCGTTCCCTGACCCTGTCTATATCATTCATGTAATGTATTGATCAGCAGTTGGCTTGTGTTTATTCTGTTTCATTTACACATCTGCATTATGTGCACACAGGCAAACACATACACACATGCACAGACACTGTCGTACACAGACACACACACACACACACATACACACACACGCATACACACACACACACAAACACACACACATACACACACACGCACACACATGCACACACACTCACTCAGATGAGGTGTCTCTAATTATTAGTTTCTCTGAGACCTTTCTTTTTGTCTGTCTTGTTCTGGCTCTGAACTTTCTGTTGCTCTCTTCTCTGTCCCAACCTTTCTTCACCACTACCCCCTTCCAAATACTCTAACTCACTCTGTCTCTCTTAGTGTCTCTGTCTCTGTTTTTGTCTGTCTGTCTCTCTCATTCTTTCTCTTTTAATGTTTTATGATTTTAACATATACAGTATTCTTTACAAGTTTTCTTTTCTGTTTTTGTTTTTAGTTATATATGGTAATACCACATCAGTTTCATTCATTCATTGTCAGTAATGTTTCAAATGTTAGTGGATTAGAATGGCATACAATGTGAAATGTAAGAGTTTAAAACATAGAAGAAGAATTGTTTAACAGTATAATGATGATGATATTGATTATGATAAACTAACAATTAACGCTTACCCTGTGGCTGTAAGAGCACAAAATTATTGATAAATATGCAGAATTAACTTTTTATGTTAATATATTATTCTGTCAGTTATTCTGTTCTTGTAGTTGAAGTTGTTGCTGTTGTGGTAGTAGTACATTAGTAGTAGTAAAGGTTTTCTTTTCTGTAATTGTGGTAGTCTAGGTAGTAGTTGTTGAAGTAGTGGTGCAGTAATAGTAGTAGTAACAATTATGATACATGATATATTTGATAAATATCATGTAAAATTGTACACATGCATGCATGCACACATGCACATACGTATGTACACACACGCACATATGTACGTACACACACACACACACACACACACACACACAGAAAGAACTTAATAGTTATGATTTGGAACATTGAAGAAAGGAGAGTATCAGTAACTGTCTATCATTGTGTTGTGTGTGTTTGTGAGAGTTTGTGTGTGTGTGTGTGTGAGTGTATACATGTGTTTGTATTGAGTGTGTGTGGTTTCAAGAGCCAGTCAGTGCAAAAATGTTTTAAACTCTCCAGTGCTTTACCATTTTGTTTCACTTCACCCAGTCTTCTCTCCCCCACCCCCACCCCCCCTATATCAGTCTAATTTGAGTAATACGAACTCATTGCAAATTATTATTATCTAAGTTTCTTAGGTAAATAAACTCATTGATAGTCATAGTGTGAACATATATGATACTTTGATAGTGTAAAAGATATGAACAACCCACAATTTTTTTTGTAATCCCAAGCATTTTGCTGATTATATATATATATATTATATATATATGTGTGTGTGTGTGTGTGTATTCATTTATTTATTTATTTAAAAGCTGGTTAAAAGATACAGTTTACATGAATGTGCTGAAAAGTAATTGAAATTTGTATGTGAGTGTGCATGAGTGCGCATGTTGTGGAAGTGAATCCATTGTTCTACATACGCAGCCAGTATTATGTATAGAAGATGGAGTTAAATTGATCTACAAATTACAGTGAGATCAGGCAGATTAGTTAGGCAGTTTGCAGATGAAACTGGTTTCAAGTGGACAGTGCAATAGTTTTGAGGCCTTTCAGATGTATTTCCAAAGCCATTACTTTACTGAAACTGCATGTTAAAAGATAAAAAGATAAGCTGCATGTGATATTTTGTTTTTCATATTCCTTCTGTTTTCCTCATTTTCTTTCATTTTGTTTTTATTTAGCCATTTTGGTAAGAAAATCTATTTTTAAAATGTTTTTGTTATATTGTTGATTTCTTTTCAGACCCAAAAATTGCTTGGAAGCGGTGAGTTTTACAAGCTGTGTTGAACTGCCTGCATATTCTGGCTTATGGCTTGGTGGCAAGCATCAATGACAAATCCATCAGCAGAGGTGCATCTTGTGTCACACCGCAGACTACCACTGTCAGGAACGCTCGGCTGAGGCCTTGACTTCAGTGTGTGTGTGTGTGGTGGTGGTATTGACTGCCTGTGGTTCTTGGTGCTTTGGAAAACTTCACCTCAGAAAAAAACAACTGCAGCGCTTTTAGTCTTGTGAGCTAACTTGCTTTGGAGGCTACAATACACGGAGCTCAGCAAAGATGGAGTGGAATTTAATGGAACCTGGTGGTTCTGGTGCCAGTGGTCTAGGCTGCTTTGTTGAAGACATTTATGTACCTGCTGATGATTGTGAAGGTAAGTCCTCATAATTTCCTGTCTAAAAGAATTAATGTGTGTAGTAGAGATACTGTCTTTCCCTGTCTAAAACTAAATAAAATCCATTTAGATATATTGATATATATATATATATATATATATATATATATTATATGTATTAAAGATACTGACATAAAACAGACATTTAATATATGTGTAATGAAAGTTTCTGTCTAAAGTTAACTTTCTGGCATTTTGAAGTGTGTTGGTCAGTCCTTTACACCAGAAGTTTGTGAAGGTCAGTGTTATTGAAAGTAGTACTGGTAGTATAGGTAGGCCTAATTGCGAACAGCATGTAATTACAAATGTGTACCGCCCCACTTTGAAATGTTCTCACCACACACATTTCACAAATCAACGTCTGTTTCGACGTTGTTCTGATATCTTTATGAATATATCTATTTCCCAGAACCAGTTAAACATCAGCTATTTCTGGCTATTTCCATGCTCTGTCTTCTCTTCGCACACCACTGCCGACCAAGTTCACAAACATGCTCTTAAAATCCTAACACAAGTAGTAAGTTAAACTTTGACACAGCTTAACATAGCTGATTTGATTAGGTATGTTGAAGAAACTCCTATCTTGCGCACACACACAGGTGATTACACATACCCAAGCATGGAAATGCACATATGCACAAACACGCACACACACACACAGGCTCAACAGATAAGCAACAATTTGCAGTCTCACAGACATGAAAGCTACAAGTACAAACAGATGTTTGCAGCCCCAACACATGATACACATACAAGCACAGAAGTCCCAACACATAAACTCGCACGCACACACGCACTCACACACACACACTGTGCACTAGTTGTTTCAATCTCCCTTTCTCCTTTCCTCCCTTTAATCAGGGTTCACTTGAAAGAGGAACAGAGAGTGTGAGTGTGTGTTTGTATATATATATATATATATATGCGAGCTTATGCATTATCATGATTATGTGTGGATTTGTGTGTCTGTGTAGTGTGTGTGTGAGCACAATGTGTGTGTGAAAGAAACTTGACAGGGTGCTTTTTGTTTGCTGTTCCGTAGATTTCTGTTGTTTCCTCTTGTTTTTTTTATTCCTTCTTCGCTCATCATTCCATTTCACAGTTCCTCCATTCATCGATCATGTGTTGTTGGGGTTTTTTTTGTGTTTTTTTTGTTGTTGTTGTTGTTGTTGGGGTTTTTTTGTTTGTTTTTTGTTGTTGTTTTTTTGTGGTCTTTATACAGAGTTACCAGGAAATGGACATAAAAAGAGCAGTGTCATGAAAATGTTATCTAATTATGGAATAATAGTGCGGGCATTTGATGTAGGAGATAATCGTCTTTGACAATATCAAGAAAATCTTAAGACTCCGAGTCGAACAAAAACAAAATTGTACTTTTATTGTCCAGTCTGCTATTCAGATGTTTGTCATTTGCAGATGTCCTTGATGAAATCATCGAGTCATTGACCAGAGAAGATCCCAAATTGAGGAATGGCCGTCGAAAACTGTCCTGTGACAAGATTGTGGAGAAGGTAATTTGAAAATGTTTTATTTACTTATGAGTTATAACAGAGAATAATATATAAGTTATAACACACTAACAGGTGCAATAGCAGAATGATTAGAATGATCAGTTCCCTGAGTTCAGTCCCTGGTTTGGCACAATTGATAGAGTTAAGAGATTTTCTTAGTCTCCAGGTCAACATATGTGCAGACCAGCGTGTGCCTGAAACCCCCGTTGTGTGCATAGAAAGGCAGAAGATTAAATAAATGTCTTAAATATCCAGTAACCAGTGACAGCGTTGGTGGTTTATGGAATCCAGAACATACCTGGCATGCACATCCCCCATAAACTGGATATTGCTGTATGCATGGTGGGGTTAAAACCATCACACGTGTAAACACCCACTGGTAATATATGACTGGACAAGGTAGCTGCAGCCCATGAAATGCTGAAGAAGATACACATGGAGGGGGTTTTTGTTGGGGTTTTTTAATTATTTTTTTGTCAAGGAAGCATTTTTGTGAACTTCCATGAAAAATGTGTGTGTTTGTGTCTGTACATACAAATGAGATGGAAAAATAAGAGAAAAAGAGTAGTTGGTATCATTAATGAAAATAACAGAAATAATTTAGCTTTTGATCAGCATGTCTGATTGTATGGTCACATGCAAGGACATACGATTATACTGTCACTCTTGGCTGTGGATGTTATACAGTAACACAGACTTTTCAGAATTTTCCAAAGTTTGGTTGCACTTGCATGCACACAAATAGCATGCAGGCACATAAGCATACACACACACACACACACACACACACACACACACACACACACACACACACCCTCACCCCTCACCCCCAGACCCCCACACACAGGATATTGTTAACATTATTGCCATCATCTGGACCAATTTATTACATAATACTCATTGAAATCATCAGACAGTGCCCTTTTGTTTCTCTGTGTGCAGGACCTTGTGCCTCTTATCATGTGCTGCACAGACGAAGACATTATTGGTCGCTGTTTGCGGTAAGTGGATTCAGACACACACTATCAGGAATGACAGGCTCCCCATGTTTTCCCCTCCTGAAAAAGGAAAAAGTCTCAAAATTCTAAAATAATTGGAAAAAAAAAGTAAAGAAAGATAGTTATAAAGATAAGAACTTAAGAAGTCATATGTTGTTTGTGACCCCCCACCATTGATGAGTAATATATGTTACATTATGTCATGGCAAAAGCAATGCTGGTTATTGAATGAGTGATTGTGTGTATTTTAATTCTGAAGTTGTTTTTGCATTTTGCTGAGAATTGAAGTATACATCTGTTATTCAAGCTTCTTGCATGCTTTGTATTGACACTTTGTCACTTGTGGAAAAGTGTTGAAAAGTAGGTCTTGTCAGTGTATGTTGTGTGTGTTTGTGCATGCACATGCAAATGTTCTCTTCTTTCACCTCCCCTAATATTAGAAACAACTCATTTTAAATTGTAAATATGTATGACAGCAAACTGTGTGTGTAGCATTTTGATTTGTTTTATGAACATGATTTGGGTACCGTGTCAGAATCAGTTAGGTGTCCAGTGTTCATTAGTGTTCAGGGTTCGAGGCCCCTTTCGGCATGGTGTTGTGTCTTTAGGAAAGGCTGTGTACTTTTGTCCTCACTCTACCCACATGTGAATGGGTACCAGACTTTGGTTAGGGAAGATTAAAACAGCAGAAGGAGAAGAAGGAGCCCCACCTTCCTATGCTGAGCAGTAGACACAGTGGATATGATTTCTTCACCCTGATGGCTGTAAAAAACAATGGGACCTTTAACCTTTTTCTTCTTTTCTGTAAATTCACTGATATCCTGAAGATGATTTTTATTCATTATTTGATGATTATTATTACGATTGTCATTATTACTATTATAATTATGACTGAATGTGAAATTCAAAAGACCGCCAAAAAAGGAAATGTGAAATTCACATATGAACTTGGCACACATAGGAAATATGAAATTCACATGAACTTGGCACAAAAAGAGAAAAATTGGCATGAACATTTTTGTTGTTGTGGAAATTCGTTGACTTAAATTTTGCACAAACTTAGAGCACAGTAACCCACAAAACAGCATTGAAAACCTTAGAATATGGCTACAATATCTGCTACAAGTAATATCGCTTCAAATGTGCATAAAAAGTAATCTTGAAATAGGTCCCTGAATTTTGGATATTAAAAGAGGACTTAGCTGTCATCATTATTATGACGATAACGATGAGCGATGAACTGTGACAGACTGCTGGCCAACCTGACCCAGCCACTGGAGGTGTTCCTGCAGCTGGGGGTGTCCCTGGGTCAGCAGTGTCAGCGAGAGATCAACAGTCTGGTGAATGGCGCCAAGGCACGATGCACTGACCTCGACTTCTTCAAGAGTCTGCAGAACCGCATGGAGATGGCTCTGGTTCGGGTCAGTGATGTGCTTTTATTTAACCCTTTCAGAGAAATGGAACATTTTACAATAGTACTGTAATTTTCAGCCTGTGAGGCGCTAATTTTTTTTTTTTTTACTCAAATCTGACCCCAGTGTCTTATCAGCTGTATGCACCCAGTCTGTGTCGAAAACTTAATTTTGACCACCATGTGGGGCCACCTGACACAACAAACTCAATATATGACAACATCGTTGATCACAATGATAGGTGTTGAGTGTAAGACTGAATTAGTCATCAGTTGTTGTTCCCAAATACTTGAATTCACCAACTCTTTTGACTTTTGTGCCATTGATAAAAAGATGAGGGTCAGGGATTTGACTTTCCTGAAATAAATAACCATTTCTTTCATTCTTTGACCATCGTAATCAAAGTTGTTGTACTAGCACCACGAGGAAATAATCTCAACTTATTCAAATTAGACTGTGTCAAAGTTAGATCTTCAAGGGCAGGGTCATCAGAGTATTTAATCAGGGGTGTTGCTTCTGTGACAGTGCAGTCATTGGTGAATGATGTGAACAGGACAGTCGACAGAGCTGTTTATTCAGGAGCACCAGTTGGGTAGTCACCACATACTTAGCCTCCTACTGATAGCAGTAATCATTTAGTTGCAGAGCTAGACTGATCGAGCATCCCCTTTGAGTGAAGACAGCTACCATGTCCTTCCAACGACAATTAAAAAAAGAAGTTTGTAATCACTTTTTACCCCTACTGTTGTTATTTGTTAACATTCAGGGCCCCTGTGCTGAGAAGGTAGAGTGCATTATGAATGTCCATTTTGATGATTATTATGATTTGATAATTATTATTAATATTATGATTACTGTTACGATTATGATTGTTTTACAGAATGGTGAAGAGAAGGTACAGCTGGCAGACAGTGAGCTGTTGAACCATGCGTTGCTGTTGCTGCGGAACCTGCTCCACACCAGTCCTGATGACCAACTGTCCTCAGAGACCTCCATCACCCTTCAGTCCATGCTCAGGTGAGGGGGCAGACAGAGAACTAACAATGATTTCATTGCACAGGTCTCTGGCCCATTTCACATGGCAGGGCTTCCTACAGTTGGTTTGTTTAGAGAGTCCACAGGACTCCCACTCGGGTGTTCTAGGGAGTCCTCATGGGGTTCTAGCGAGTCTGATCAGTTGCAGGTCAAGAAACCATTCTTTCATCCAAATACACCACACAATGCCTTTCCGTCAGTTCACACGCACACACAAACACACTGAATGAGAGAAAGAGATAGACACACTCGCACACACTCACAAGGATCAAGGATTCTCTGAACTCAAAGAAAGAAAGACACACATGCACACACACAGAGAAAGAGAGATACACATGCACACACACATACACACACACACACACACACACACACACACACACAAAAGAGAGAGAGAGAGAGAGACATGCACATACAGACACACTCCACTCACCCCACCCCACCCCTCACACACAGACAGACAGACAGATGGACATGCACGCAGTTCTTCTTCTGCGTTCCCCGTGATCATGGTCTCAGACTTGCAGTCCTATGCTGGAGATGAAGGTGGTGGTCTGGATGAGATCTTCTTTGGTGCCCCAGAGCTTTTCTGCAGTGCCCCGTGCGTAGTCAGAATATGATTGTCTGCTGGAATCGCTGCAGGTGAGGCATCTGGTCATCAGGCGGATGGCTATGTTGTTGCTGGAATATGTTTTTGAATTTTCGTTTGACCAGAGTTTTTGCCTCCCTGTATGAAACTGGCTGGTTTGTCTGCTCCAGTCTGCTGCCAGACTTGGCCAGTCTGTCCGCCTCCTCGTTTCCTGCCAGACCACAGTGGGCAGGGATCCACTGGACAGCGATGTGTGTATGTAGCGAGAGATCGCCAAGCAGGCGCTGTGTGTCTCTTTCCAACTGCTCACTGGGTGACTGCAATTTGTGGATGGCTGATCTGCAGTCTGTCAGAAAGACGATGTGTTCAGGCGGGTGTTGGTCTGCTTTGATCAGTCTGGCAGCTTCTCTCAGAGCAGTAAGTTCGGCCCGGTAGTTTTGATGAGCGTCCACCCGCAGGCATAGAGTGTGTGGAGGTGTGGCCATCTGGATGACTGATGTAGATTCCACTTCCTCCATTCTTAATGGCTGCATCAGCAGATCCGTCAGTGTAGATGCGAGTCCACACTGAGGCGTCGTACTTTGCATGCAGCATCTCCAGCGTGAGGGTCTTCAGCATGTAGTCTGGCTGGTCTCCCTTGCTGGTCACTCCTGGCACGTCTGTAGCGTAGAACACACCGTCCTGCTGGAGATTCCATTCTTCGGCATCCTGGAGAGGCTCTCGTTCTTCAGGGGTGCTGGGGAGGATGTCGCTGTGGGTTCTCAGCAGTTCTTTTGCCAGGTGGTTGAAGCTGCTTCTCTTCAGTCTATTTTTGGTTAGTTCTTGCAGCTGTTTGTGGGCTGGGTGTGAGGGAAGTCTTTGGAGTTTTTCATGCTGTATGAGAACTTTCTCTTCTCATCTGGTGTCCAGGGGAGCGAGTCCTGTGGTTGCTTCAAGGGTGATGATGGGAGTGGTTTTCAGTCCCCCAGTGATGATCCGCATGCTTGTGTTTTGCACTTTGGCCAGCCTGCTTGTGTTGGTTTGTGCAGCAGTGGCCCAGGCTGATGATCCATATTCCATTACTGGGCGGATGTTGCCTGTGTATACCTGTTTGAGGATGGTGTTGTTGGCTCCCCATTTGGTGCCCGCTAGTTTCTTCATGAGGGACAGCCTTTTTGTAGCCCTCTTTTCTGTCTCTTTGATGTGGGGGTTCCATGTCAGTCTCCTGTCCAGGTTGACACCGAGGTAGGTTGGTGTGTCTTCTTGTGGAATTTGCTGGTTGTTGACCATCAGTTTGATGTTCTCAGTAGTGGTGGAAAGAGAAAAACAAGTGGCCACTGTCTTGAGACTGTTGATGGTGACACACCAGTCCTGCGCCCATTTTGAGGTGTTGTTCAGGGCGTTTTGCATCCTGACTGTTGCTGTTGAGGTGGACTGAGCGTTATTCCACATTGCAAAGTCATCAGCATGCAAGGCTTGGGAAATGTGGGTGGTCAGGCCTTGTGTGATGTCGTTGATGAAGACGACAGAGGGTGGGAGAGATAACGCCTCCCTGTGGGACTCCTTCCCTGATGGTGATTTTGTGACTCAGGCTGCCGTTGAGCTTGACTCTTGCCGTTCTGTGGCTCAGGAAGCTTTTGACCCAGTTGAACATATGCCCTGTCACTCCCATAGTCGATAGCTTCAGGAGGAGGCCTAGTTTCCACACCTTATCAAAGGCCTTGGATAGGTCTATGAATGTGGCGATGACTTTCTTCTTCTCCTGGAAGGCGTTCTCTATTGACTGTGCCAAGTGGATGAGCTAGTCTTCAGTGTTTCTATTTTTCCTGAAGGCCGTCTGTTCTTTGGTGATCAGGTTATTGGTTTCTAGGTGCCACATCAGTCGTTTGTTGACCATGCGCTCAAGAGTCTTGCCGAGGCAGCTGAGCAAGCTGATGGGTCTGTAGCTGTTCTTGTTCTTGGGGTTTTTCTCCTTTTTCAGAATAGGATGCACACAATGAGTGAGAGAGAAGGATTGAGAGGAGTGAACCTCTGAAAACAAAAGGCCGTACAAGGATGATTTTTGTAAGATTGTCACTCTTATCACAAACACATTTATTTCCCGGGAGTTGCACGATGACCGGGTTGTGAATTTCACACAAGTTCTGCACTTCATTACATGTGCGTCTTCATCATACTGCAGCTATTTGATTTCTTACTCCCATGAACGTTGATAGGTGCGACTTTTCTTTTTTGGTGATCCGTCCCCTTTTGAAGGTGGCTGATCGACGTCAGCTGATTCAGAATCAGCATTTTCGTCTGGTTTGCATTTTGGAGCATCAAGCCATGATAGCGGAGGCATTCTGATTTCGAACTGTATTACAGAATACTGGACAAGCCTTGTTGTGAGTATATCGGAAATGGGCAACAGTTTTCTGTTAAAGGAGATAAGATGAAAGTAATGAACTTTGCAGCAGTCGCCGATTTTGCAAAGATAAGATACCAACCGAAAATTAGTAAAATGAGAAGAAGCGAGTGCTGTTGTTTGACCGTGCTCCTTCACATTTCGATTGACACCGATTTTATAGTGCGTCCCGTGGACTCCATAGCTGAAACTGTAGTGCGTCCTCTCTCATTTTAGAGAGTCAGGGACGTACACATATGTGTTAACGGAAGCTCTGTGGGGGCTGAAAAGTGCACAAAGCTGCTCAAATGATACCATTTTCGCTTCATGTTATCAATGCTACTTTGTCGTAAGGCTAGTGAACATACTAAAGCCTTTGTGTCAAAGGGTGGCAAAGAGAAAGATGGCTGGAGGGAAAAGGGAGGAAGGGAGGAGTGAGAGGAAGATATGAAGAGAGAAGGGGGATGGAGGGAGAGAGAAAAAGAAAGAGAGAGAAAGACATTGGGATAAACACAGAGAAAGAGAAACAGGGAGAGAGAGCCAGCACTGACTAGACATACCTTTGTGCAAATAGATTTGGAAGAAATATTTCCATCTGACATTTGTAGATATACATTTTGGCTAATATTATAAAATCAAATATATCATCGGTTTTTATACCTCCATTGGTTAAAAAAACAAACAAAAAAAAAACAATATCATATGAGATGTGCCATGTGATCGGCCTTCCAGAGCAAAGCATAAGCTTTGTATAAGTATGTACAGTACCATAAAACATGTACATTTGAATCTCTTGCATCAGTGCACCATGCACATGACTGGATGTATATTAGTACAGCTAACTGAATTGAATATAAGAGCTACATACGTACACAGAGCAACTGTTATGGTGAACACTGTTGATTTGTGGACCTTGTTGTTTGAGTCATTTCCCTTTGTTTTGCCAGTAGTATGCACCATACCATAAGGTATACTGAATGTTTGAGAATGAGACAAGTTATCACATTATCAGTTCTACCTTACATGAAACTTACTTGCAAAGCCCTGGAAAAGTCCTTTTAACTTTTTCCTGTAAATCCTGTTAGAACCCTGTACTTCATTTGAAGCAATCTTTGTTGGAAAAAATTGTGGTAGTGAATATTTTGTATTACTTGTAGTCCATTTGATATGTTCTGCAAATCGGTGTGTGTGTGTGCACATGCATTTGTAAATCGAAAGGTGCAGCTGATGTTAAACTTTGGGTAATTCACAATCCGGTTGATAAATTATGAGACTTTCATACCTATCTTGATGTTATGGGTAGTAATGTGTAGGTGAAATTTTCTTCTTTTGCCCTATGGTATGTCTACAACAACAAAATTTTGTTGCAGTTCCTTCTTTCTCTCTGAAATGGATAAACTGTTGCTGAGAATGCTGAACCACCCACAAAAGGTAAAATTTGTCACATGAATCTCTGAAAAGAGAACACAGTGAATGAAATGAAATGAGTTGTCAAGTTTTTTGCAAATTTGGTTTATTGAAGATGATTGATGTCATTTTTGAATTGTTTGAAAATTGGTGATGGCACACTCTGCCTGTCTTTCACAATGTTTCACACACACACACACACACACACACACACACACACACACACACACACACACACACACACTGAGTCATAATTTCAACAAGACAGTCTTTTTAATGAGCTTGTAAATACAAAAGAAACAAAAATGCCAGGTTACCCTTGTCCATAATATGAAGCAAGTGCATACTTAGGAGAATCAGCCATGTTGTTTTTTTCTTGTATATAATTATGGAATGTTTTTAGCCACACAAGATACTAGTGAGAGCAAGTACATACATGTTCATGCACATCCAGAGAAAAAAGGTACGGAATACATAGAGGCTTGATTGATATGTATGTATGCATCATGTTTTGTATTTAGTTTTCAAGGTACTTGTACAGGTGAGTATAGGTAGTATTGATGGATTGTGCTTTGTTTAACATCTTGTGTTTTGTAAAGCACCTGCAGCAGATTTCTGGACAGAATCCTATGTGTCCATTATTATTATTATTATTATTATTATTGTTGTTGTTGTTTGATTTGCTTTCAGTCTGATTGGGTCGTGTCCATTGTTCAGCTGCTGTCTCTTGTCTTCAAGGACCATGTAAGTTGACAGTGTGTAGTTTGTGTCATCGTCACTTTTCATCTGTGTAATGGCATTTTCTTTAGCTTAAGCATAATGACTCATTTGCATCTTCTGTGTGTTCTTTTTTTTAACTTCTTATCTGTGATGTATGAATTTTCATCTTCAACTGTGATTTCAGATTTGTAAGGTAAAAAAAAAAAGAAAAAAGATTACCCTCTCAGCTGTGACCATGTATAACTTTGTGCGTGAAGTATGATAATGAAAAGAAGAAAATTAATTTTTAAAAAGTCATGCATGGTACTTTGCAGGTTTTCCTTTTTGCAGTGAGGAAAAACAGGAATTTAGTTCTGTGTTCATGGGCTGTAACTCCCATGTTCACTTGCATCTGTGAGTTGGCTTCTACGTGTTTTTACCCTGGTTTTAGGCATCTGCATTCCTTTCAGGGGTGTGCATGCTGCTTAAGTTCATGTTTCCATAAGCCACCAAACATTGACTTATAGTACTAGTTTTTGAACTTGTGTATTTGATCTTTCGCGCATGTATACACACAAAGGGATTAAGGCACATGCAGGTCTGCACATATTTTGATCCAGGAAATAGCAACATTTTTACTGTTAATTCACCATGTGGCAAAATTGGCACAAACCCCAGGGCCCTAGAAACAGGAATGAATCATGAAGGAATGTAACATCTGTCATGGTCCGTGTTTTTCAGAGAGAATGGAGAATGTTTAGAGAGGAGGACTTAGATACCTCTGAAGAGAAGTGTACTGGTTATCTCTCTCAAGTTCTCCCCATCAAAAGGAGGTAGAAAAATAAACTGAGTTGAATAAATGCTGTTGGTTGGTCAGGAGGTTAAAAACATTCACATGCACTTTTTGCTTACATTTTGAGTAAGATTAGCTTGCCTGATCTTATATTAACCCCTTCACTGCCATAATAGCTTTTTTGTACTGCTGTGTGCCGGGGTAAATTTTTGCTTTTTTCAGTAGGTTCACTAATCTGTTCACTGCTCATTCATTTATTTAGATATCCATATGGTTTTTTGCATGTTTTTTCTCGATACCTTTGGCTATGCTGTGATATCAAAATAATTCGGGTTTGTGGGTATTTAGTGAGGGAAAAATTATTAAATAATCATTTATTTCTAAGAAATAACATTTTCAGAGCATAAACACATACACAGCAGCACATAAAACCACATAAAATACTGCAGAGATTATTTTTTGTGTTTACTGAATATCAGAACAAGCATCTGGTACACACATTACAGCCAGTAATTGTTCTTCTGAGATGTAATCCATGCATAACTGGGGGTACTGACATTCCAGCAGAAAGGGACATAATTTCACTTTTTTTCAGTGGCTTTACTAATCTGATCACTACTGACTTATTTCTTGAAATATCTCTTTGAAACTTTGCTTTTTTTCTCATATCCTGAGCTATGATGTAATACCATATTAATTTGATTTTATATGCAATTAGTAGGAGCAAGATTGATATAATGGACATGCTTTAAAAAAAATTGGGGGATGTAAACACCATATAAAACCACAAAAATACTGCATAATAATAAGTTAGTGTTCATGGAACATCAGAGCAAACATCTGGTACTTACATTACAGCCAGTAAGAGTTTTTCTGAGGTGTAATCCATGCATAACTGGGGGTACCCACAATCCAGTACAAAGGGACAGAATTTCACTTTTTTCAGTGGGTTCACTAATCTGTTCATTACTAAAATATTTGTTGAAATATTTCTCTGAAAGTTTGCATGTTTCTTTCTTATACTCTGGGCTATGATGAGATATCAATATAACTTGATTTTGTGGGTATTTAGCAAGTCAAAATTGATAAAATTATCTCCTTTTTTTTTAAAATAAACCCACTTTCAGAGCATAAACACATACACTGCAACACAAAAAAAAACATAAAAATACTGTAAAAACTGGTGTTAGTGTTCATGGAACATCAGAGTAAACATCTGGTATTCACATTACTGCCAGTAATTGTTCTTATGAGTTGTAATCCTTGAACAACAAGGGGTAGCACAATCTAGGTATAAAACTATATGAAACATGAATCACACCTCATTCGTTGATTCTGTTTGCAGATACTGTAGGGCTTCTGGAGACGGTATTGTTTTGTTTTCTGTTGTTGTTTTCTCATTGAAAGATAAACCCACACCATATAATATGAAGACCTACATCAAAAAGATAATGGGGAAAAAAACACAACCAAAATAAAAACCCACACTGAAACCACAGTTTAAAGAAAGATATTTTTTTTTAAATAATAATAATGATATAAAAAGTACATCTATGTTCACTGCCAATACACAAATTTTGTGTGGTAGTCCTTGAAGCACTGTGGGTAGCAGAGTGCAGGATGGACAGTCAGGGCTGTGATACTGGGTTTCCCGCCGGACACCCAATTTCTTCCTGCACACCCTGCAGGGCTTGGTGGGCTGGGGCTTGTTGGGATTTGTTGGCAGGGGGAACATGAAGTGCCTGGCAGTCAGACACACTTCATCATCTGACCTGATCTCCTCCACAGCAGGTACCTGATCAGGCCAGATCCAGTCAACAGTGACTGACTCCAGAAAACTCAAAAGAGTTTTTAGGAGTCGTCCATAGATTTCGGGAGGATGAAGGCATTGCAGGCGGTGACTTGCATGAAGTGAAAGAAAAGCTTTTTCATCCACTTCATGGACTTCCTCATGCAGTCATATGGAGCAGCTGATCCTGTTTGTCCACCCCACCCATATTCTTGTTGTGCTGAGTTGACACATCAGGTCGCCTGGTGATGCCCTGTTGTCCCCGATCACGGATGGGTGCTTCTGCGTGGCTATGCGCAGTGGAGAGGAGGTGAACCACCTTGGTGCTGTGGTACTTGGTGGCGACAGTCTTGCCGTCACCACAGAGAGCAGCCGAGGAGCCTGGGTTCAGCTGGATGTTGTGGAGTTGCTGCAGTATTCCCTGGTTCTCCCGGACTGCCACAGGCCAAGGTGTTTTTTTTCCAGCAGGTAGAGGTACAGCCTGAGGCTGCTGTACCAGTTGTCAGTGTACACTTGATGGCCATTGTTCAAGAGGGGGGCTATCAGGTACAGCACCATCTTCTCATTGGCAGACAGCTCCGGGTTGTCAGCACCGACAGCTTGGAGAACAGGCTGCACCTCGTTGACTGGATCCTCCCTCCCAGCATAGACCTTGAATCGGTAGCAGTAACCCCCACTTCCTTTGATGTCGCCATCAGATTCACAGCACAGGTAGATTTTTATACCGATCCTGGCATGCTTCATCGGCCTTTCCACAGCAGCAGGCTGTCGTCAACACACACTGCTTGTCGTGGCTCATACACCTCCTGGAACTTCTAGTGCAGGTGGTCCAGTATCGGCCGGATTTTGTACAAGCGGTCGTATGCACGATCTCCCTGTGCTGGCATGGTGGAGTTGTCATGGAAGTGGAGGAACTGCAGGATAACCTGAAACATTATTGAATAACAGTTAATCAGCTGCACACACACACACACACACACACTGTATACATGATACATACATGCACTTGCTGCAAGTGTACACACACACACACACACACACACACACACACACACACACACACACTGTACACATGATACATGCACTTACTGCAGGTTGCATTATTACACAAACACACGCACAGAGTGACACACACACACAGAATCACACACACACACACACAGAATCACACACACACACACACACACACACACACACACACACACACACACACACACACACACCAGCAAAAAACCATACACACACACACACACACAAATACATACCCAAACTATACACACGCGCGCACACACACACTCTGAACACATGAAACATGCACTCGTCACATGTACACACACACACACACACACACACACACACACACACACACTCACTGTACACATGATATATACACTTATTGCTTGTTGCATGTGTACATACACACACGCACATAGAATGACACAGACACAAAAACAAACATTCACAGAGTCACACACACACACACACACACACACACACACACACACACACACAAGCACATACACATACACATACACAAACACTCACAACAACAACAAAAAACACACACAAATACATACCCAAACTACACACACACACACACACACACACACACACACACTATACACATGATACATGCACTTACTGCCTGTTGCATGTATACACATACACACACACACAGTGACACACACACACTTAGAATCACACACACACACACACACACACACACACACACACACACACACACACAACGACAACAACAACAACTACAAAGAAACCATACACACACACACACACGCGCACACACACACACACACACACACAAATGCATACCCAAACTACACACACACACACACACACTGAACACATGAAACATGTACTCATCGCATGTGTACACACACACACACACTGTACACATGACATATGCACTTGTTGCATGTGTACATACACACACACACACACACACACACACACACACACACACACACATAGAATGACACAGACACAATAACAAATATTCAGTGTCTCTCTCTCTCTCTCTCTCTCTCTCTCTCTCTCACACACACACACACACACAAACACACACACACACACACACACACACCAGCAACATCTTATTATACATGCTTGTATCACTAAGAGAGGGACGGGGGAGGGGGAGAGAGAATGAACAAATAAAAAGAAGAGAGGGAGGGAGAAGGAACAAACAAAAGAATAAGAAAAAAAACTGACCTGGAATCTGTTTCTGGTCATGACCGAGCTGAATACTGGTATCCTGTATAGGACTTTTGTTGACCAGTACAGCTTGATGGTAGGCAGTTTGATGATGCCCATCAGAAGCACTAGGGCCAGAAACTTTTTCAGCTCCACTTGTGAAACTGGCTCCCGCTGGGTAGCTCGGGAAAATGGAGGCAGATTGGGGTGGGATTCCAGATACTGTTGCGCATATAAATTGTTTGGATGACCAGGTGGTTGATGATGTCCTGGTCAAAAAACAGACCCATGTAATCAACTGGCCTAAAGTTGGTTGTGTCACACTTTAGGCCTGGATTTCCCGTGAACTGAACAGCGGGGTTTGGTGGTCGGTTTTCTGCTGGCGTCCATTCTTGAACTAGGTGTGACTGACCACATCCTCTGCCCCTCCCCCTCGCAACTGCCCCTTGTCCTCTGCCTCTTCCTCTTCCTCGACCTCTCACAACAGGAGGGGGTGCAGTACTCGTACTGGGTACTGGTTCCACCTCCATTTCAGTGGCGTCTGACTCTGCTTCAGTCACTGAATCAGTGGACGATTCAGGCTCGTAACCAGAGTCTTCATCATCAACACCAGTTTCTGACAAAAGCAGTTGGTGTTGGTTTCTGTCTGTCTCCTCCTCGTCACTACCAAAGGATTCTTCATCATCAAAGTCTTCCTCACCACTGTCTGCATCATTCAAAATTTCCTGCAATACTTCTAAGGCAGAATATTGCCTAAGAACAGGTCGCCTTGTCGAAGTACGCTGTTGATCTGCCATCTTGGATATATAATTAGGTCCAAGCATCAACAAAGGCAATATCACTTAGTCATGGTCAGTTGCTGAGTGGTCAAAGGGAAAGAACCATTGTTTCGAGTCCTTACAGCAGTCTGGGCCAGTTTTCAGCGTTGTCTCCCATTTAGATTGCTCATATTTTGATGACGAAACTAGTACAAAATACTCTCGTATACAGGCGTACAGATATTGTGAAATGGGCACGAGAGTGTCTGGTTACTGGCAGGGAAGCAGTAAATCCTTTTCATGCCTTGTGGCATGTAGGGCCTCCCAACATAGAACTTCACTGTTGCCTATGTTATGCTGTTTAGCTAGCTTCCTCCATGTATAGCCACTCTCCTTTAGTTCCTTTTCAGGTTATTAGCTGATGCAGATACAGAATTGTGTATGGTGTGTTATTATAATTGTATTCATATACAGCTAACAGAATTGTGTATGGTGTGTTATTATAATTGTATTCACATACATATAACAGAATTGTGTATGGTGTGTTATTATAATTATAATCACATCAGGTGATGTTGATCTCCCTTTATCATTTTGATATTTTATCAGTGTCAGTTAGTGTCCAGAGGTGTCATGACTGTAACAGATGTTGGATGGACTTCTGATCCAGTGGTCACCAGTGATCAGGTTAAATGGCAGAAGGAGAGGAGTGAGCCCCACCTTCCTATGCTGAGCCCTAGATGCAGTGGATGTGAATTCACTTCCCCTTGCAGCATAGAGCGTACGGGACAGTTAACCTTTAACAGGACGTTTAAGCTTTTTTCAGTAATTGTCAGTTTTTGGTTAGGAGTCTTAGTTTCCATTTTTGTGTTCTGCACTGCCCTGATGGCCGTAAAAGGCTATGGGACCTTTAACCTTAATGTGGTCTCCATCATGACTGTTACCTTTGTCCTCAGGCTGGTGTTTTGCTGGAAGAAGACGAGGAAGACGACCACTACAACAGTGACTGTAAATCGGAATGCGACAGTGTCTCAGACATTCTGGAGTTCATCCCATCTCAGACCTCCAAACTCCTCTCACACAATTTCGACAAGCAGCTTCAGATTGGAGAGGTTTTCATGACAGGCAGCCAGGTTACCTCCCCTGCTGATATCAAGGCCAGTAAAACAGATGGAAACTTTGACAGGGCTGGGTCCGTGGATTCGTGTCATGCGCCCCCCTACAGGGAAGAAAAGGACATGCAGACTGATGAAGAAGACCCCCCTGAAGACGATGATGACAACAACTCCTCTAGCAATGACAAGAGAGATGATGCGCACAAACCCTCCTCGCCACAACAAGGACGGATCACCAGTCTGGAAGAAGACATGTCTGTGTCTGATGACTATGAGAAGAAAGGCAGCGGGAAATCCACCCCCGAGGATGTGTTTACCATGAAACAGAAACAAACAGACGATGAGAACGACGCCATATTCAACAATCGTCATGACTCCAGCACAGATGATGACGACAGTGGGCGGCCAGACTCTAGGGAGGATGGGGAGAAGTCTGGGGGTGAGAGGTCCCCCACAGAGACGCAAGGGAAGGACAGTGGGGTGGAGTGTGCCCTGATGATGTGGGAACACATGCAGCAGGGCCTGGAGGAGAAGGAGCGGGGCATCATGTCGGAGCTGTCGTCAGGGTCCTGTCTGATGGATGGAGACATCATTGTGTGAGTATCACATGGTTGTGTGTGTAACACATCATTGTGCAAGTATCACAGTGAGTCCTGTAGTGATCTAGTTTGTCTTATAGTTTACTGTGGAGTTTGGCCAGGCCAGTGATTGCAGCTGCCCTAAAAATAACTCTGGACCCCAGGTCAGGGAATGTGAACAACCATCCTTTCACATGCTGACTGCACCCCTTTTTCGTCTCTTTTCATTTCTTTGCATGCAGTGACTGCAATGGGTATGACAGTGGATCTTTACTTTTTCTTTGGCAAGAACATTGTCATGTGTGTATGGCAGCTGATCTTAACTCTTGATTTACTTCAGACATTGTTGTGTGAGTATGACAGCTGATCTTTAACTCTTGATTTACTATGGACATTGTTGTGTGAGGATGGCAGCTGATCTTTATGTCTAATTTACTATGGACATTGTTGTGTGAGTATGACAGTGGATTTTAGCTCTTGGTTTACTATGGACATTGTTGTGTGAGTATGGCAGTGGATCTTAACCCTGTCTTTACTATGGACATTGTTATGTGAGTGTTGCAGTGAATCTTAACTCTTTCTTTACATCATTGTGTGAGTATTCCTGTGGATCTCAACAATCTAACCATTCAGTGCAACAAATACTCATTTCTGATGTTAAGCTTAAATGATTAATATGATTTGGATGGTTACATGTATATAATGGTATCCTCTTTACCCCATCTCTTCCCCCAAGTTCCAGCCCTGGAATGGTCGTTCTATGGCCAGCTAAAGCAACATATTTGATTCCCACCTTGTCTGGTCAACACAAGCCTAAGAATGCCATGTCAGGTGATGAAGCTGAGCTGAAGCCTTCATATGTAAAAAAGAAAAAAAAAATGGTGAAAATTGGCCATCATGTGGGGTACAAGCTGTCAGTAACTTTACCTTAAGTGTAAGCCTTGTATGTGGTGAATTGGCAAATCAGGGAGTGTTGGTAATGATATACTTTTCTGTTTTTTGCAGGTCGTATTTACGTAAATTTGCTACGGACATTGTGTGCTCAGGCTTGAGCAACCTGGTCAAGAGTCTTATGGTAAGGAAGCTACTGTTCTGTTATACACTGACCTCTGCTCTCACCCTACTCCTGCTTTCATGCTAACCCATCCCCCTTCCCTTTATTAAAAATCTGTCATTTATAGCGAACATGTTTAAAATGAAATCAGTCCAGAATCTTATGGTAAGTAGCACTGGCCTTATCACTTGAATTACTACAATTTATATAGTTGGGGGTGTTCTGTGAATGGAGAGAGAAAAAAGTGATGAGAAGCATAGAAGAAAAATCACAACTCAGAATCAAAAAGATTTAAGTTGTTCATTTGCTGGTGTCACTCCATCTTCCTCAGCACAAGTGGTGCAGGTCAGTCCTGGGTTGGTCAGGTTGTGAGTGAAGTCACTTCACAGCTGCATGAGTGTTGTCTGACCACAGGTGCCCAACAGTGGTGTTGTACAGAGTGTCGTGAACAGGAGGGGGCTCCAGGCCAGTGTCACCGCTAAGGCCAGGCCATCTCGTCTTCACTTGGACAGCTTCATCCAGAAATAACAGAATATCCAAATTGTTCTGTGAAAGAATTCAGAGGGGTTGGCATCTCTAGAGGTCAGGAAATATCACTTTTTTCTTGGGAAATAGAGAAGGAATGAAACATTATATTTTAATCTCTGAATGAAATGTTAATGAGTAAATAAATGAATAAAAGGATAAATGAATAAATAAATGAATGAATAAATGGTTATCTTTTACCCTTTCAGAAAGCCCTGATGAGCAGCTATGAAGGGGTGCTGGATGATTCTTTCTTCATGTGGACAGTGGGCTTCTTCCTCAGCTTTGCCAGACATTCACATGTTGAATTTGACCAGTACAGGTCAGTACTGCATTGTTTTGTATTGCATGATAGTCAGTCTAGTCCAACTATGACCATTAGAACAGCAGAGGTGGCAACTACTGTCCCAACTATCTGGGCTAGAATTTTATTATAGTGGAGAGTGGTTGCCAAGGTTACATCCCCATTTCTCAGTCAAGAAGGCTTTAGGACAGTCAGCGGTGGGATGGTGCAGCACTAAGAGCCAGTGCAGTCTTGCCTCCAAGTTTGCAAGTCACAGTCCTTCACAAAAGACCAAGCTGTAAATGAATTCCCACTGCAGTGGAAAAACATTCAGCTTTCTCTTTGCTGTTGGCCCTACTGTAAGCTTAACATCTGTGTCTGATATAATTATTTGCAGTCAAAGCCACACTACAGACACAAAACCATAGACACCACGATAATTGTATCAGTAGAAGTGTCAGATCTTCCCTCAGTGTTCAGGGCTTCAGATAACACATAGGACACTGAAAATGGAAAGGACGCACTGAGTGCTCTTCAAGTGGATCCCTGAAAATGTCTGAAACAAACACACAAAAAAGGGAAAATGGTGTGTTCTTAAAATGTTCCAAACACACACACAAAAAAAGGGAAAATCGTGTGTTCTTAACTCTTTCCGGACGAAGGAATGCTCACGCATTCCTTCACAAAACGTATTCGGTTTCGGACGAAGGAATGGAATAGCATTCTCCGAAAGTAAAATTCCATCATGCACTGTACACATGATTTTGTGATTAGCCAAGCAGAGTGCACTATTCTGGGTCACTCCACAATCAAACAGTATGATTGGTTAGTCTGGAATGTGTGGCCTGTCTCGCACACACGCTGACAAAGTCACTGACCGGTCGTCTGCTCGCGTGCCAGCCTGTTAGCAAAGCGGGCTCTTCTCAAAATGTTGTGAAGCGAACAAGGCAGTGACGGCAATGTTTTTGGGTTGCCGAAGTACTTGAAATGCTACAAACTGAAGGGTCGGACATTGAAGAGGTGGATGATGATGAAGAAGAAAGCAAATTTAATGCAGAAAGCGAGCATGGGTATGGTGATTCGGGGTGAAAAATTGACAGTATTTTCTACATATGGCAAAACTGTAAAAATAAGATGAGAAATTTGATTTTTTTTTTATATGTAATAGCTCAACACGTAATAAACCAGTTCTGAAAGTTTCATTTTCTTACACAGTATTTTGTATTTTTTGTAATTTTTTTCCAAACCCTTACAAATGGGCCGTCTGTGGGGAAAAGCAAGGGAGAAAACTTGTCATCCCAAGTGAGTTAAAATGTTCTAAGCACACACACACAAAAAAGGAAAATCGTGTGTTCTTAAAATGTTCCAAACACACACACAAAAAAGGAAAATCGTGTGTTCTTAAAATGTTCCAAACACACACACAAAAAGGGGGAAATCGTGTGTTCTGAAAATGTCTTTTAACAGACACACAGAAAGAGGGAAAATCATGTGTTCTGAAAATATCCGAAACAAACACACTGAATGAGGGAAAATCGTGTATTCTGAAAACGTTCAAAACAAACACACAAAAATTTCTCAGCCTGATCAATGCTAGGATATATTATGAGAGAGCAGCCGGGATATATTATGAGAGAGCAGCCGTGTGGAGTAGTATATTATGAGAGAGCAGCCGTGTGGAGTAGTATACTATGAGAGAGCAGCTGTGTGGAGTAGTATATTATGAGAGAGCAGCCGTGTGGAGTAGTATACTATGAGAGAGCAGCCGTGTGGAGTAGTATATTATGAGAGAGCAGCCGTGTGGAGTGGAGTAGTATATTATGAGAGAGCAGCCGTGTGGAGAAGTATATTATGAGAGAGCAGCCGTGTGGAGAAGTATATTATGAGAGAGCAGCCGTGTGGAGTAGTATATTATGAGAGAGCAGCCGTGTGGAGTAGTATATTATGAGAGAGCAGCCGTGTGGAGTAGTATGAGAGAGCAGCCGTGTGGAGACAGCCGTGTGGAGTAGTATATTATGAGAGAGCAGCCATGTGGAGAAGTATATTATGAGAGAGCAGCCGTGTGGAGTAGTATATTATGAGAGAGCAGCCGTGTGGAGTAGTATATTATGAGAGAGCAGCCGTGTGGAGTAGTATATTATGAGAGAGCAGCCGTGAGAGCAGCCGTGTGGAGTAGTATGAGAGAGCAGCCGTGTGGAGAAGTATATTATGAGAGAGCAGCCGTGTGGAGAAGTATATTATGAGAGAGCAGCCGTGTGGAGAAGTATATTATGAGAGAGCAGCCGTGTGGAGTAGTATATTATGAGAGCAGCCGTGTGGAGAAGTATATTATGAGAGAGCAGCCGTGTGGAGTAGTATATTATGAGAGAGCAGCCGTGTGGAGAAGTATATTATGAGAGAGCAGCCGTGTGGAGAAGTATATTATGAGAGAGCAGCCGTGTGGAGTAGTATATTATGAGAGCAGCCGTGTGGAGAAGTATATTATGAGAGAGCAGCCGTGTGGAGTAGTATATTATGAGAGAGCAGCCGTGTGGAGTAGTATATTATGAGAGAGCAGCCGTGTCGAGAAGTATATTATGAGAGAGCAGCCGTGTCGAGAAGTATATTATGAGAGAGCAGCCGTGTGGAGTAGTATATTATGAGAGCAGCCGTGTGGAGTAGTATGAGAGAGCAGCCGTGTGGAGTAGTATGAGAGAGCAGCCGTTTGGAGTAGTATATTATGAGAGAGCAGCCGTGTGGAGTAGTATATTATGAGAGAGCAGCCGTGTGGAGTAGTATATTATGAGAGAGCAGCCGTGTGGAGTAGTATGAGAGAGCAGCCGTGTCGAGAAGTATATTATGAGAGAGCAGCCGTGTGGAGTAGTATATTATGAGAGAGCAGCCGTGTGGAGTAGTATATTATGAGAGAGCAGCCGTGTGGAGTAGTATATTATGAGAGAGCAGCCGTGTGGAGTAGTATATTATGAGAGCAGCCGTGTGGAGTAGTATGAGAGAGCAGCCGTGTCGAGAAGTATATTATGAGAGAGCAGCCGTGTGGAGTAGTATATTATGAGAGAGCAGCCGTGTGGAGTAGTATGAGAGAGCAGCCGTGTGGAGTAGTCTCCAAACTTAAATTGACCACCATAGCAGCATCTTCTTCACCCATATCATTCATCATATCATCATCATTCATCATATCATCATATCATCATCATTCATCATATCATCATTCATCATATCATCATCATTCATCATATACAAAATGTCGCAAATTCTGGGGCACCAAAAACAAACAAACAAAAATCAAAACAAACCCCCAACACCCCCAAAAATAAATAAATAAACAAAACAAAACAAAAACAACCCAAAAAGAACCAACCAAGCATACAAGAAAAAAAGAAAAACAAATGATGTAGTCAGTCTTGTTACTCTATTAAAAATTATGGAAAGTGACAAAAATCAATGTGAAATAAACAGTGTCTCTCCCCCTGTGTGTTGGCTGTAGAGACCTGCTGAACCTGGACGTGTTTGGGTTCCTGGTGTATCAGGGGTACCGGAACTGCGAGACACTGGCCTGCCAGAAGAAGAAACAGGAAAACTGCTCCCTCATCAAGTACAGGTAAGTCCTCCCCAGCAGCTTGTTTACATTCACATGAACAAAATAGTGTGATTGAAAAAAGAAGGGAAAGGAGGGTAGTATTAAAAGTAATACAAGCATGTGTGTGTTTGTGTGCTCAAAATGACTGTTAGTCTTGACAAATTTGTGGATTGTTTGTTGCAGACTACACCTGGTGGTGTATATGTGTAAATGTGTGTGTGTTCAAAATGACTGTAAATCAGGAAAGGTGTGGATTGTTTGTTGCAGACTACACCTGGTGGTGTGCACACTCAACCAACTGTTCCAGGTGCTTCTGTCCCATGCCAAGGAAGCTGAACTGGACGGAGAATACATTCGCAATGTGCAGAGTGAGTGAAAATGAAATGTTTTTTTTTTTTTTTACTTTGTAAAATATCCTTGAGGCCTGACATTGTATTTCCCACTGGAAATAGTGTGATGTAACTGCAGTGTGTATATCAGCCCATGACAGTGTAATCAAGTCACACTCATATATGATTCCTCCACACCCCCATTCACCGCTTATAAGTGTTAGTGTCTTTATTATACGTATGTTTTGGGGTTTTCTTTTTTCTAAACAAAAAAAGGCAAGTGAGTGTGATTGCTTGTGATTGTGAATAATTTAGTAATGTTTTGTATTTTGTATTCAATTTTTCCTTTTTGATATTTACGTCTGTGTTTTTTGGGGGAGGCTTTTCTGTTTTTATTTATTTGTAAATGCCTAGGGCTTATTTCAAGATTAGATGTAAATGCTCATAATAATAATAATGATGATAATGACTGATTTCAGCCGTGTCTGATAATTCAGACTGCCTGCATCACATGTGTTTGCGTCGTGGCTCATTTCCATTCAAACTCTCTGACAACAGAGTGCCTGGCCCAGATGGCGGATCTACAGCGCCTGTTTGTCCTGTTGATCCGCTCACACCAGGCCCCTTGTCAGGAAGTAGTCTACCTGCGGGATCTGATCCACACCAACCACACCTACCTCCTCCTGCTTGAAGAGTGGGTCTCTCAGGGTTACCTCCCTCAACACTTCTCCATGCTGTCCCACGTCAAACAGTGAGTAGTGGTGGTGATGATAATCATGTTCATTATACTAATAATGAATGATGATAATAATGTTAGTAAGGGTGATGGTAGTACTGTTGTCAGGTCAGGGGCATAGCCCTTGTTGCTGGTTCCATGTAACCCAGTACGACCTGCTGCATGTGAAGTCTCCCAACGACGGACCAGGTGGAGGAGGAAACCTTTCCCAACGGCTGTGAAGGCGGAAGAGGATGACCAAAGGGCAGGGGGAGATCTTATCCTTGGCTGGAAGTCCCCCTAGGAGACAGAGCTCCAAAGAAAAAACCTGCACCTGCCGAGGCCATCCTACACGTGGCAGTATCTGCACCTGTGGGACTGTGAGCGTTGGTAGGTGAGAGAGTGGGAAAGGGACTGCACAACTCCTCCTCACTTAAAAAAGTCACCTGTGCTGGTCAGGCAACCAGGCTAATGTCGGAACAACGAGCTAGCCCTTCAACACCCAGCTTTCCCAAGCCCTGTGGCGATGGAGAAGTGGAAACGGTGGACAGGCAGAGGATGCTGCTGGCAGTTCCTAGTCACGACTCTGCACGCAGGCGGCTGTGGGGTGATGGTCGTCCGCCGTAGACTGGGGCAGATGTGGTGCCCGTATCCTCCCACAGTGTCAGAGCAGCCCTTTTTGGGGACAGCACTGCTCTCCCCACATGGGGAAGGTGAGATAAAAGGATCCCTAAACAAAGCCTGCCTCACCTAGCACCTAGTAGGAAACCGCACCTACTTGGACATCCAACACTAGCAGTCGAAAACAACAGAAGAAAAGAACCAGGAGTCATGCCCTGACTCTGGGTGCCTGGAATGTTCGCACCCTCATAGACAGAGACGACAGACCAGAAAGACGCACAGTGCTCATTGCTAGAATGCTTGATCGCTACCATGTGGACATAGCAGCCCTGAGCGAAACCAGGTTTGCGGGTGAAACCCAGCTGGAGGAAGTTGAAGAGGAAGTTGAAGGGGGCTACACCTTCTGCTGCATTGGGAAGCCAGATGGCACCCCAAGAACCTCAGGCGTGGGCTTTGCCATACGAACCAAACTTGCACAAAAGCTTGACAGCCTTCCACGTGGGATAAACAACAGGCAGAAGCTGTCCAAGGATCGCTTCACCACAGTCATCAGCTGCTATGCCCCGACGATGACCAACCCTGATGACATCAAAGAAGCTTTCTATGAGGAGCTCAGCCGCACAATTTCAGCGGTAGACAGAAAGGACAGGCTGATCATCCTTGGGGATTTCAGTAACCGTGTCAGCGTGTACTTCTCCTCGTGGCCAAAAGTCCTAAGACAGCATGGCACTGGCAGGTGCAACTCAAACGGACTCTTTTGCTCTCGCTCTGCGCACAGCATGGACTGACCATCACCAACACCCTCTTCCAACAAGCGGACAAGTACAAGAACACATGGATGCACCCCCGCTCCAAGCAGTGGCACATGCTGGACTATGTGATTGTCCGGCAGAGGGACAGAGTTGATGTTTCCATTACACGCTGCATGAGAGGAGCAGTCTGTTGGTCGGGCCATCGCCTGGTACGCATCAAGATGAACATCAGACTTGCCGCAAGCTCCAACCAGCCAGGCAGAAACCCCCTAGGAAACTGAACATCCACCGCCTCCCTATCACCAAGGATGTGGTGCAGCAGCAAATCCAAGCAGCTTTCCAAGAAAATCCTGCATCAGCTGATGTAGAAGAGGTATGCAGAGCACTTCAACACCCTCCTCAACAGGGACTTGTCTGTATCTGACGAGGCAATTGCAGCCCTCCCACAGCTACCAGTCAATGACTCGCTAGCCTCTCCCACCAAGGTCGAGACCCAGAAGGCCCTGAAGCTGACAATGTCAGGAAAAGCACCAGGAGCGGATGGAATCCAGGCTGACATCTACAAGTATGGAGGCGAGGTGCTGACAGACAAGCTGACCGCCCTGTTCCAGTCAATCTGGGAGAGAGTGGAGGTCCCCCAGGATTTCAAGGATGCTTCAATTGTCCACATTTACAAACGGAAGGGAGACAAAACATCCTGCAATAACCACTGTGGAAATCTCTCTCCTCTGCATCGCCAGCAAGATCTTCGCCCGCATCATACTGAACAGACTGGTTGACCATGTCTCCAACACAGTCATCCCTGAAGCACAGTGCGGCTTCCGCTCAGGCAGGGGAACATGTGACATGGTGTTTGCCATACGCCAGATGCAAGAGAAGTGCTGTGAGCAGAACAAAGAGCTCCACATGGTCTTTGTAGACCTGACTAAGGCCTTTGACACGGTGAACCGCGGTGGTCTGTGGAAGATCCTCCTAAAGTTTGGCTGCCCAGAGAGCCTAATCCAGCTGATTGCGTCTTTCCACAATGGCATGCAGGCGAGAGTACAGGAAAATACTGACATGTTGGATCCATTCCCTGTGGTAAATGGAGTGAAGCAGGGCTGCATCCTGGCACCCACACTGTTCTCCATTCTCTTCTCTGCCATGCTGATTGACGCCTTCCAAGACTGTGACCGGGGCATCTACATTCAGTTTCACACAGATGGCAAACTTTTCAACTTGCAGCAACTCCATGCCAGGTCCAGGGTGTTTGAGGCACTGTTGAGAGAGTTCCTCTTCACTGATGACTGCGCACTTTCCGCACACACCCATGAGGACATGCAGTTCATTATGGACAGGTTCTCAACCTCCTGCAGGCGCTTTGGACTCACCATCAGCCTCAGTAAGACCGAGTCCATGTACCAACCAGCTAGCTCACAGAACGCCAGTGCCTCCCCCCCACCTGCAGTCAAGATCGATGACACAGAGATCAGATCAGTCGACAAGTTTTGCTACCTGGGCAGCACCCTATGCAGCAACGGAACCCTTGATGCAGAAGTGATGCTGCGCATCGCCAAGGCCAGCTCCGCCTTTGGCAGACTCAACAACAGGCTGTGGAACAACAAAGGCAACAGGCCCAGCACCAAGATGAAAACCTACAGAGCTGTTGTGCTGACCACCTTGTTGTACTGCTGTGAAACATGGACGACATATCGCCGTCACATTCAACAACTTGAGCAGTTTCACCAGAGATGCATACGAAAGATCCTCGGCATAAAGTGGCAAGACAGGGTCTCCAACCTCCAGGTCCTAGAGAGGAGCGGCCTGCCCAGCATCGAAAGCCTGCTGATCCAGTGCCAGCTATGCTGGACAGGACATGTTGTCCGCATGACAGACAGCAGGATCCCCAAGATGCTTTTGTATGGCCAGCTGAAGAAAGGCCACCGTGAACTTGGAAGACCCTGCAAGCGCTTCAAGGACACCTTGAAGACAAACCTCAAAGCCTGTGACATAGACATCGCTTCCTGGGAAACAGATGCCCTTGACCACTCTCGCTGGAGGATGCTGTGCTCTAGTGGCATAAAGATGTTTGAAAACAAGAGAACACTGGCCATTAAGGAGAAGCGTGAGCGAAGGAAGCAGGGCTCAACTTCTGGAAACGTTTTCCCTTGCAACACCTGTGGGAAGTGCTGCACATCCAGAATCGGCCTCTTCTCCCATATGAGGACACACACCAACAGATAGGCCTGCCTGCCTACTCATCTGTCGGAGCGACGGGAGACTTCATCATCAGTAATGATAATGACAGTAATGATGATAATTATATTATGATAATGATAATACTAATGATGATAATGTTTATGTCAATGACATAAATAACAATAATGATGCTAATGATGATAGTAATGATAATGCTGACAAAAGTGATAATGATTCAATTTATTTAACACTTCTCTGTGTAAAACATGCTCAGTTGTGCTGTACAGTGTAAAAACCAATTTGTGAACCTTTCAACACTAAACTGTCCCTGAAAATGGAGTATGGGTGCTTACATGGTGGGGTAAAAATGGTCATACATGTAAAAGCACATTTGTACATCCCAGTGAATGGGGGAGAGGAGCGGCCCACAAACACTGAAGAAGAAGATAAACTTGGTTTACATGCATCACCCTACAAGTCATCCAGTCAGATACTCCTAACAGTAATTTACATAGATAATAAAAAAAACTCACCAACAACATAATGCTGAACACACAGATCATGAGTATTGGCTGTGTGTGTGTGTGTGTGTGCATGTGTAGGGGAGATTAATGGGCTGGAGATTGTGTGTGTTTTGAGGGTAGAGGGTGTGTGTGTAGGGAAGAGTGGGGGGAGACTTATCAGAGGGTGTGGATAGGGAAGAATGGGGGGAGACTTATAAGAGGGTGTGTGTGTAGGGAAGAGTGGGGGGAGACTTATCAGAGGGTGTGTGTAGGGAAGAGTGGGGGGAGACTTATAAGAGGGTGTGTGTAGGGAAGAATGGGGGGAGACATAAGAGGGTGTGTGTAGGGAAGAGTGGGGGGAGACATAAGAGGGTGTGTGTAGGGAAGAGTGGGGGGAGACATATCAGAGGGTGTGTGTGTAGGGAAGAGTGGGGGGAGACTTATCAGAGGGTGTGTGTGTAGGGAAGAATGGGGGGAGACATAAGAGGGTGTGTGTGTAGGGAAGAGTGGGGGGAGACATATCAGAGGGTGTGTGTGTAGGGAAGAGTGGGGGGAGACATAAGAGGGTGTGTGTAGGGAAGAGTGGGGGGAGACATATCAGAGGGTGTGTGTGTAGGGAAGAGTGGGGGGAGACTTATCAGAGGGTGTGTGTGTAGGGAAGAGTGGGGGGAGACATAAGAGGGTGTGGGTAGGGAAGAATGGGGGGAGACATATCAGAGGGTGTGTGTGTAGGGAAGAGTGGGGGGAGACATATCAGAGGGTGTGTGTGTAGGGAAGAGTGGGGGGAGACTTATCAGAGGGTGTGTGTGTAGGGAAGAATGGGGGGAGACATAAGAGGGTGTGTGTGTAGGGAAGAGTGGGGAAGAGGGTTTTGTGTGTGGTGAGGACTGAGGGTGTGTTAAAATAATACAGTGCATTACAACTTTAAGCACAGACAGAATTAAAACAAGCTGACCGGTTTTCTCATGTCTCTTCTTCTTTGCTGACCAGTGCCTACCTGGGATGGAAAGGAAACACGACACAACTAAGTACAGACAAAACTCAAAACCACAGGTTTTCTATGGTTCCTCATCTTTGGCTGACAACTCTACCTGGATAGACAGACTTCACAATACAGGACAATACAGTACAATATGATATATTACAACTGAAGCACAGATAGATTTAACTCAAAAGTTGAGAAACAGACATGTACATTTTTTTTAGACGCCTTGCTCCACATTAAATAGACACATTTGTCTTGATGTTTGCTGACCAAGGTTACCTGGATAGAATGGAACGTTTCAGGTTTGCCACAGCAGAGGTGATGGAGAAGTACGGCAGCCTGTTGGAGCAGTACACGTCCAACAACGAGACACTGAACGTGGCCATCCTGACCATGATGTACCACATCGCTGGTGACTGTAACCGTGGCGACGTGCTGCTGCAGCTGCCCATCCTGAAGAAGTTCTCTGACATCTGGGGTGACATCACCTGCAGCAAATACGTCAGTTCTTCTTCCTTCCTTTTTTTCTTTACCCTCGCAGAGAAGGTTCTGTTCCTTCAAAAGCAATGAAATTACTATGTAGATATTTTAATACCACATATTAATCATATGGTAGATGTTTATGTCAACACATTTATCAAACATTTTCCTTATTCTTTAGCAAATTTATACATTGTACACCAACACAAAGACTGACAACAACACCTGCTTCTTACCTATGCACTCTCTCCCACTGTCACTGTGCTATATTTGTTCCTTTTCTATTATGTTGTTTGTATGTATTTTTCTGTGACAGTGTTCTGTGACAAAAACATGTTTTCTTTCTTTACAATAAAGCATTATATTCTCTATGCCTGTCCTCTCTCCCTCGAGATACAAGGACATTTTTTAATACAACGAGGAAAAAAACAACCAAAGAAGCAACATGGGTTTTTATCATATTGCATTTCTTCTTGTCACTATAGTTTTCACAGTGTGAAATTTGGGCTGCTCTCCCCTGGGGAAACCTATTGCCATAGTGCAGCTCCACCCCTCTTGTGTTTTTCTTCTTTTTCCTGCTCGCAGATGTATTTGTTTTATTTATTAGCAGGGTGGATTTTTGTGCAGAATTTGCCAGGAACAGCCTTTTTTTTTTATTGCTGTAGGTTCTTTTACTAAATATGTGCTGCACATGGGACCTTGGTTTATTGTCTCATCCTAATGACTGGTGTGCAGATCATTACTCAGTCTAGTGGAGGAGGGATTAAAATACACTGATCATTATTTGGGATCAGAACTCATGGACACTTGTTGCTTTGTAGTTGAGTGCATTACCATTAGGCCACTGCTTCACTAGTTTGGAAAGAGATGTGGGTGGTGGTGGTGGAGAAATTATCATCTTTAACATTTGCTGCAGCCTTCCTGGGAAGTTTGAAGAGAGGACATGGTAAGACATGTTTACTTAGGAAACCATGTCGGGATACATGAAGATGCTACATGTCACTCGTATCAAAGATGAAACACGTTTGATATTTTGCTCACAATAAATTGCAGTGTTCATGCCAACTGTTCAATTAAGGGATGCATTTGGAGGAGAGAAAAAACAACTTAGCTTGCATTTTAACATCATACAGAAAATTTGGTATTATTTATTGTATACAAGCTAGGAGTGAATATTTCCTTTGCATTATTATAATGTCTTCTTGTGAAGTGCATAGACCTCTGATATGTACTAGAGAAGTGTTTTTTTCGTCATTTTTATATGTATTTATATAGGGCTATTATTATAATTATTGTTATTATTATATTTTATTGCAGATGGAGTTCAATGACCTGATAGAGTTTGTGCTGGAGTCCTTCATGAGCATGGCTTTCAAGGACCCTGTGAAGTGTGCCCAGAAACTGTTTGACATGACCTCCCCTGGACAGGACATGGCCTTGGGGTCTCCAGAGTGAGTAACTCACCCACACTCTGCTGCTCACATTGAACATTTGACAGTTATAAGGGCAGGACTTACTTTTGCTTGTCTGAAAGATGTGAAAAATGAAATGGAAATAACCTTCGTTTTTTCTTAAAAGGAGAAGTGACAGTATGTTTTGATGGTACAGCACTGCCCCTTACAGAGGGTGGAGGGAAAGGAGGACTTCCAGGTCTGACAGTTGTACACAAAAAGGGGAGGTAACCTACTTCAGGAGGGTATCAGCCGTAGCTACTTTCATTTTCTCCACATAGGCGGGAAGTAGTGTGCACAGTGGGTCATAGTAAGTATGTTACATAAACGTAATTTTAAGAAGAAAATTTCCTTCTTCTGAAACCTCTTGACTGCTGAGCCTTTATGAAGTAAAATCAGCGTGAATCATGAATTCCAAGTGCCAAAGACAACTTATTGTTCTTTTTGGTGATGTAAAAAATTCCATAAAATGCAAAAAAAAAAAAAAAAAAAAATGGGACTGTCATTCCATCACGTAGGTGCTACAACATCAACCAGTCTTTCTTCTGACTGTTGTGATCAACCACACACACTGTCAAGGCTGAGCAACAGTGTCCAGGTCCATATGACTCCAACACAGTCCACACAAAGAATGAAAAGGGTGTACTCACCCAGCATCTATTGCCAGTAAAAACACTGTGTGTGGTACTTGGGGGAAACAGTCTTCAAGACACAGTGCTGGTTTGCTGGGGCAATCTGGGCAGTAGAACCTCACATCCTTTCTTTGCCCTTTCTTCCAGCAGACTCTGCACCTCCTTTGTAGCCAGGACTTCTGTGGGGTAGGTGGGATGACATCAATGAAGTGTGGTCCACACAGACAAACAGTGTGGTCATCTTTAGCAGTGTCTGGGTCTTGGTCACCAAAAATCATGGCACTAATTACATCCTTCTGGAAGTCCAGGAATGTACTGCTGTTGCCTGCTTTTTTGTAGAGGGTGTGTGCATTCAGCATGGCAATTTGTAGAAAATGTACACACAGATATTCGTACCCCTTCAGAGTTTTCCTTGTGGCATTGTAGGGCTGCAGCTGTTGGTCATGATGGTCCATGGCACCCATGTTTTTGTTGTAATCCAGAATTGCTGGAGGCTTGTTTACTGCCCTTTGGTCTTGCTGCTGCTGGTCTTCAGCTGTAGGTTTGTGGCAAGTTGTCAACTCCAGATGGTCCAGGACGAACATCATGATCATCACCATGCTGCATACCTGAAACACATTGCATAAAAGACTAAGTTTGTTGGGTTGTTTTTTGTTTTTTTTTGTTGTTGTTGTTTTTGTTGTTTTTTTTTGCATATAAAAAGGTTAAGAAATGGTACCATTTTATTTCTGATTGTTTTCAGAAGCTGAAATACAAACACACACACACCTACTCCCCCCTCCACTCTCCGCCCCCCCAAACCCTCAAACACACACACACTGAAACTGGTTCATGGTATGCCACACCCCCTTCATTCTCTTTTTCTCATACAAAACAAAATGACAACACACACACACACACACACACACACACACACACACACACACACACACACTTCTACAAGTGTTGCATTTACAAAGTAATTTAGGCATACAATTCTGTATATCATTCTATGATTTCAGTTTTGTAAACATCATCTCCTCCCCCCCTCCCCCCTCCCCCACTCTCTCTCTCTCCCTCTCTCTCTCTCTCTCTCTCTCTCTCTCACACATACACACACAGCAACAACAACAACAACAAACCAATACACACTCGGGAATGAATACACAGAAAGCTCTTGGCGAGTGACACATGTTGTCATCAACGAGCCAGCCAGCTAGCCACGCCTCCTCGCGCAGTCTTGGTCACACACAGTACACAGGTGACTGACTCTCTCTCTCACACACACACACTGATCAGTGACTGACGAAGCTACTTACCACAGCTAACACATTCAAAATGCACACAATGCAATTATATTCATTGTTACAACAAATACAAAGCAAATAATAAACTGACAAACCTCGTAAACACCCACCTGCATCTTGAATCAGCTGAGCTTGTCTGTGTTCATTTTCGTCAAGCAACCCCACCTCCCACCCCCCTCCATGTCAAAATTTGGCGTCTTCGGCATCAGCTTCATGCAGTTCTATCTCATTTTGTCCACAATCTTCATCTCTACTGTTTGCATTGTGAAAGATTTCTTCCAAAACTTGTGCAAGTGTTGGGGTTTGTCTGTGTTCAGCAATGGCTTTGTAAACACAACTTGAGCTTTGTACAAACTTGCAAAACTTTCGCTATAAATATGACAATGAGATGAATATTTTTAGCTTATGGAACTCGGGAGATAAAGAGCTCTCAGGGGAGCTAATTTAATGGTTAGCAAACTGTATTTTCTGTAATGCGGGACTCAAAACAGAGAACATTGTAACATGACGTACGGCATACATATTGGTGAGTGACATTTCATGACATACGCTGTACGTCAACAGCACAGTCAAGAGGTTAAATGAGAAATGACAGTCCGTGACCAACCCAGATGTAGGGACTGACAAAGAGCAAGACTTGCCAATCTGAAAGTTGTAAAAGAAATCACAGTTTTTTTTCAGAGGTGAAACTACAGTCTGTGCCTCAGGCATTTGGGGACAGAGGAAGAGCAGGACTTCCTAGTGTGGGAGATATATAGGTTTTCTTTAAAACTGTCCAGTATAACCTGCTAAACACAGGGTCATTTTCTTTCACTTTGAGCTGTTCCCATTATGCACTGAGAGAGGAATTGTATTTGATACTTTCTTCCATTACCACCATTTTGGTTTTTGAAGTGTGTCAATTGAGTACTTTCTGATCTAATGGGTTTTAAAAGGTATTAAATGTTTTGGACCAAAATGGCTGAGAACAGTTGTTTAGGATTTGTGTTTTGTCATCGGCAAATGATAAGTATCTGTATTTTGAACTGAGTACTCAGAGGATGAAAACAACATGTGTTTTTGTTATCAGTGTGAGATGTTTTCAAGAACAGATTTAATTTTGTTTTATATCATTGTTCACTATCAAAATGTTCACAATTTACATTGTATGTGAAATAGAATGTGTCATGCATATTGTGAAGTGTTTTCTGCAGCAAAGTAAATAAAGCCTTGTTCTATTTAATTTTTTTCATTTGGTAGGTGAGTTCCTTGCAGAATTAAATCCCTTAGCTTATGACCTAGAAGTTCCCATGGGATTTCTCTGTGAGGGTGCGCTTGGTTTGCATGAAAGGAGTGACAGTGTGTGACGACCATCCTGTGTTTGGGTTTCCAGCACTGCCCCAGACATTGGGGGACTGACGGAGGAGGAACAGGACCTGCTGTTCACGTGGACCACAGACCTGCAGGGGTCTGTCAACATGGTGGATGACCTGGTCCGACGTCTGCACAACCAGGGCTCCTCCGCCACCCGACAGCATGTAAGGGGAGTGGATGTGGACTGAATAGGGCCAGGGTGTTCAGTACTAGATGGTAACATGCTAGAAATTCACAGATCATTCTTAACTGTTCTATGGACAAGTGGATGAAAAGAAAAACGTGATCTTATTGGCAAAAATTTGGAGAGGTATTTTCGAGTACGGAAAACTGATTGAAATAAGGGCAATTTTTTTTTTTATCAGTGAAGTACAAACAAGAAGGATGCTTTAATCATACTTCTGATTAGAATTATACTGAAACCTGTCACTTTATTGATATTGAAGAACACACGAACACAAATCATATACACTCACATACACATACTTACACACTCACACAACCATACACTTGCACATGCACACAGGCTCAAGCACACATGCAGGATCACACACACACACACACACACATTGACGCACATGCTCACACGAACACAAAAGAGTGACATACTAAACAGTCTTTATGAGAGCAATACAAAACTCATAGATCTGTAAGCAAAATGGTAAATGAAATACAAAACAATTGTCCTTGATTAAGATAACACAGTAACACACAAAGTATATAAGTATAACAAGAGGCAAAGCCTTCGAGACTCACTTGTGCTTCGCGCTTTATCCAGTAAAGGAATCATGAGGAGAGAGAAAAAAAAAAGAGATGTAAAAAATTGTTGAAATGTGCTCTGTATTAAATATGATATATAAAATAAGCTTGGGACAAAAAAAAAAAAAGAAGAGGCATGCGAGCGGAATCGAATCGAAGTATGCATGTTCAGTTTCGAAGCAAGCAGACTAATCCCCACTGCTGCGGTGCATCTGACGTTGTTTGACAAAGTTTACTACTTAAAGCGATGTTGACGTTTTCTTCTTCATGAGATAAATAGATGTGATTGTAGTTGATGTAATAGCGCAGTTTAAATCATGTTTTTTTGTTTGTTATATCTCGGTTATTTTTTTATTTTGGCGATAAAGGAGAGGTTGCCATCGCTTCAAGCATATCACAACACATGGTAGATCTCTTGGTCTGCATGAACTTGGAACCAGTCTACAATGGGCTGAAAGAAATGATCGATTCAATTTTTCTTTTATGTTTATTCCAATTAATTAAGAGTCCACTTTAAAATATTTATGTGCAGTAAGCCTGTCGATGGTGTAGTTAGTATCACTGTATTTGTTCTGTCCAGAATTTGTATTTCTTTCATTTTAATTGTGAACAAGAAAAACAAGGTCATATTGTCTTCAAACACAACCTGTCTTTTAGGAATTCAGTGGGAAGCAGTTTTCAGAATATTCGGATTTCAGAACGAATCTCAACAAAATAAACCGTTAATGATTCGGAAATACAGCTTAATTTGGGAGATTTGGAACCTGTTATTGGAATGACATTGTTTTGGTGCCATGATCAGGTGATGCTACATTATCAGTGATTTATGACCAGGTGATGCTACATTATCAGTAATTTATGATCAGGTGATGCTACATTATCAATGATTAATGATTTACATTGTTTTGGTGCTGTGATCAGGTGATGCTACATTATCAATGATTTTATGATTTACATTGTTTTGGTGCTGTGATCAGGTGATGCTACATTATCAATGATTAATGATTTACATTGTTTTGGTGCTGTGATCAGGTGATGCTACATTATCAATGATTAATGATTTACATTGTTTTGGTGCTGTGATCAGGTGATGCTACATTATCAACGATTTTATGATTTACATTGTTTTGGTGCTGTGATCAGGTGATGCTACATTATCAATGATTAATGATTTACATTGTTTTGGTGCTGTGATCAGGTGATGCTACATTATCAATGATTTTATGATTTACATTGTTTTGGTGCTGTGATCAGGTGGTGCTACATTATCAATGATTAATGATTTACATTGTTTTGGTGCTGTGATCAGGTGATGCTACATTATCAATGATTAATGATTTACATTGTTTTGGTGCTGTGATCAGGTGATGCTACATTATCAACGATTTTATGATTTACATTGTTTTGGTGCTGTGATCAGGTGATGCTACATTATCAATGATTAATGATTTACATTGTTTTGGTGCTGTGATCAGGTGATGCTACATTATCAATGATTAATGATTTACACTGTTTTGGTGTCATGATCAGGTGATGCTACATTATCAATGATTAATGATTTACACTGTTTTGGTGCTGTGATCAGGTGACGCTACATTATCAATGATTAATGATTTACACTGTTTTGGTGTCATGATCAGGTGATGCTACATTATCAATGATTAATGATTTACACTGTTTTGGTGCTGTGATCAGGTGACGCTACATTATCAATGATTAATGATTTACACTGTTTTGGTGTCATGATCAGGTGATGCTACATTTGCTGTGCAATGGTTGGCTGGAAGAGAAACAGCTGGAAGCTCTGTCGGAAGAAATCAAAGAGGTAATGATAATGATAGCAGTGATAATAATAATGATAATAATGATGATGATAACAGTTACATAGTAATGAGATACTTCTGTCGTGTAATCAGAACTTATAAGGTGCAAACTCCCTAAAGAGGTATTTAGAGAATGGAAGAGTTTTGTTGATAAGAGGAAAGAGTAATTATTATCCAAGAGTATGTTTGACAATGTGAATGTCAAACATTTATGGATGAAGTTGTTTTCAAATTGTACAAGTGGTTTTGCTATGTGTGATGGTCACGTTCTGATGTTTGTCATTTTCTTTTTGTTTAGATCAGCTTTATCATGCTTCTGTGCCTGTTACAGTTACAGTAAATTCAATTATTGTTTGTGTGAATGAATGTGTCTGTGTCTGTGCATGTGTATGTTTACATGCATTTGTCAAAATGCATGTGTGTGTCAGCCTCTGTGTGTGTGTGCGTGTGCATCAGCTTGTTTGTGTGTCTGTCAGCATATATGTGTGTATAGATGAAGCCACATAATTACCTGCATTCCTCTGTGTGAGTGTTGGAAAATTGACTGGATGTGTTTGTTTGCCTTTATTATCTTTTCATAAATCATTTTGTTGATACTGTGTTAGATTTCTTTTCCTTAAATCAAAACAAGCCATGCTTTCCATGATGGGTTTTTTTTTTTTTTTTTGTTTTTTGGTTTTTTTTTAATCTGATAGGTACAGGCTAGGATGATTTGTTCTTTTTTTTTCTTTTTTAAAGAAAAAATTGAGATACTGTGTGTATTAACAGTTAGTTACAACAGTGGCAACAGTAATGAGATGTATATCTTCTGAAGTAAAACATTTTCAAAGATCGAAGTTGGTGATTTCTGAGCAGCTATTAGGCACTACCACTACAGATGATATTAATAGTGGTGGTAATAGCACTTATAAAGAAGATATATATATAGATATATATATATTTTTTATTAATGCTCATTTCTAACATTAAACAATGTTTAAGAGCTTTTAAAAAGAAGAAAAAGGTGATTGTACCTGGGTAATGAATGATGAATGCTTATGGAGTCATACAGAAATACAAGTTTGCTTGTCTCAAAGTTTCTTTTTTATCTGTCATGTATTTAAGTTTCTTTTTTTCCTCTTTCTTTTCAAATGTTATGTATACTTGATATATTTATTTTATTAATTTATTATTATTTTTTGTCTTTTTTTCCAATACAAGTTTGCTTGTCTCAAAGTTTCTTTTTTATCTATCATGTATTTAAGTTTCTTTTTTTCCTCTCTCTTTTCAAATGTTATGTATACTTGATATATTTATTTTATTAATTTATTATTATTTTTTGTCTTTTTTTCAGCTCCAGGAGAAGACGTCGACAGTGAAGAAGAACCCTCTGTTGACAGAGTTGTCTGGCCTGGAGCAGGACCAGTTAATTCCCTTCCTGGTGGAGAAAATCAAAGGGGCAGGTAACCAGGAGCAGCTGAAATGGCTGCAGGACCAGCTGCTCGAGGCGGCATATGTCAAAATAGGTCAGTGGATTTAAAATAGAACCAGGTCAGTGGATTTAAAATAGAACCAGGTCAGTGGTTTTGAAATAGAAGTAGGTCAGTGGATAAAGATAGAACCAGGTTATTGAACCAGGTTACCAGGAAATGTTTTGTTTGCAGAATGTCTGTTGTGTTCATGTTCTGTTTAAGTTTCAGTACCTTAACACTATTCATACCAAGTACTTTAGCACAAATTAACACTCCCGGCCCAAGTAATTTTCAGTTTTAATCATGAAAAGTTGGGTTACGTAATAAAAAAAATTTGCAAAAAAAAACTATGAGTTTGTTTGCTTTGAAATTTTGCATGTGTGTGGCTGTGTGTTTGTTCTATATGTTACAACATAAAACATGACACAAAAATAAAAACTTCTGCAATTATTGTTATTTTAATTAGTTAAAAAAAACTGAAATGGGTGACGCACAATGCAAACATAGCCACTGACTGTTTTTTGTTGTTGAAATCCATGGTAATCCAAGAATATAAGTGTCACAAGAAGTGTAAAGCATTTACAAAAAGAATACCATTCAAAATACACACTGTATTTTTCTGAACTTGTTGTTTTCCAGCTGAGGTCAAAGTCACAGTTTTCTCCGACTTGAGTAAAAATCCACTTTGCAAGAAGAATGTTCACACACACACAAAAAAGAAAAGAAAGAAAGAAAAAAAATATATACAATTGTCAACAGCTTTCCTCAACTACTGGTCACCTCCCTCATCCACTCTGGGTTTTTTGTAGGCCACATTGGTGTGGTAGCGCTCAAAACACTCCCCCATGCAGAGTCCCTTGTTGCACTCGCGACACTCGTACCTGGACTCCTTCCTCACCTTGTATCCCTTCCCACTATCTTTTCTGACGGAACACACAACACACACCCTTGTTGGGTACTGCTTGGTGGCTGTTGCAGGCACTTTGGTCAGGAAGTGCTTCTCCTTCAGTCTTGCTGGAGGGTCAGAAGGCCGGCGCTTGAAGGCTTTTGGTGGTGGTGTGTCAGCCAGCATGTCCTGGTTCAGATCAGTTGTGAACTGCAGCTGACTTGTTTTTTTTTCCTGGGTTGTTCATTTTGTAGATGAGATATGACTGTACTTTGGCCAGATGAAGCAGATGGAAACAGGCTCTCTTCCACCATTTCCAGGTCTTCCTGTTGAAGGAGTAGTACTGAATGTGTTGATCAAACTGATCAACACCATTCATGTTGTTGTTATACATGTGCACTACTCCTGGTATCATGATGGGTTGGTTTGTGGCCTTGGTCTTCTTGCCACTGTCTATAAGACAGCCTGTGCTGCATGTACTAATAAGTGTTACCATCTTCTTGTCATGGTATCAAACAACAAGTAGGGCAGCACTTGTGTCTCTTGGGTCCTGTTCATTTGATGTGATGTCGCGCTTCATTTCAGCAGCTTGACCCTTCAGCAGTTTTTTTTCAGCCAGCTGTGTTGGCAGACCTCTCCTGTCTTTGCGTATTGTTCCTGTGAGGGTTGTCCCCTTCTGCCTCAGTTCTGTGAACAAATCTACAGATGAAAAAAAACTGTCAATATAAATTGTGTGGCCCTTCCCGTGAAAATCCTCTGCCAGTCTTTTGACGACATTGGGGCCATGGTCCTTCTCTCTTTGCTCCCCCTTTCTCCCAGAATAGATTTCCATTCTGCAGACATAGGAGGACTGACTCTCGCAGCACATGTACATTTTTATCCCATATCTTAAGGGTTTGCTGGGAATAAACTGCCGAAACCCAACACGTCCGCGCCATGGCATCATTGACTTGTCAATGGCTAAATTTTGTTGTGGACTGTAGATGGCTCCAAACCTGTCCTGCAGTTTCTGGATCAGTGGTCTAATTTTGAATAGCTTGTCATGGGCAGGATCCTCACGAGGTAAGTTTTTTGAGTTGTCATTGAGATGGAAAGCCATGAGGATTGCCTCACATCGATTTCTACTCATACTTTTCCCAAAAATTGGCGTTTCAAGAAGGGGGTTTGTGCTCCAGTATGACTTGATGTCTGGTTTGTCCACAATTCCCATCAAAAATAACAGTCCCAGGAATATTTTCATGTCCTGGGTGCTGATTTCTTGCCAGTCTGCCAAGAGGTTGTGGGGCTTGATGGCTTGTCCAAGAGCTGCCTTGTACTGGGTTGCATACAGGTTTGTCTGCACCACCATCTCCTTCAGCAGGTCATCATCAACAAACAAGTTGAAGTAATCCCAAGGAGAGGCATCAGGACTGATATCTACCATGATACCAGGATTCCCTGTAACACACACATAAACATAATTTTTTATTCTGGGAAAAAAAAAAAAAAGTGAGACTGGAATTTTTTTTTTTTTTTTTTTTTTTTTTTTTACACACATCATATAATTTACCTTTATGTTCTCATAATTTGTTCACACCACATCTGAACTCCAACACAATCTGATCTTACTGCTGACAGAACAGATCTGCTGTAAAAAATGAATTATTGTAGGTAACAATCTGGGTACAGTAAAACCATTTTCAACTGACACACCCACCTCTAACACCAACACTCACACAAGCACACACTCACTCATACACAAGCTTAGGCTAACCTGTGAACTGTGGCGTATGAGGTGGGTCATCAGTCCCCTTCTTCTGTCCATAGAAGGTTCGTCTGCTCCTTTTCTCGCTGACATGCACCCCCTCTGGTCGTTCTTGGTCGACCTCTAGCACCACGCCCCCTTCGACTTGTTCCACTGACACTCGCAGTCGATCGCGATGTTGACGGTTGTGGATCAGTGATCGGCTCAGTATGTTCTTCGCTCACTTCACTGTCATTTTCCGATGAATCGCTGGGCTGAAACTCGCCTGAACTATCATCAGACAGTTCTTCTGATTCACTGTCTGAATCAAGAACAAGTTCGTTCTCGCAAACTTTGGGGGCAAAAGATTGTCGCTTTGACATTTTTCAACGCACTCGAAAACGTTCTACCGACGTTTGTGCATACTAGAGTAATGTCCCTTGAAGGGGAATCCCCTCGCAATGAGCCAGGGCAGGTTATTCACACGGGGCAAGTGCAAAAACGAAAGTACTGTTCAGGAACAAGAGTCTCTCATTTGCAGGTCTGCTGTGACGTCACAGTGAAAACGAGAAACTCTCGTTTGCGGTAGGAAATGTGTTCATCCGTTCAGTGACAGAGGATATTGTAACTAAGTGCTATCCCCTTGGTATGGAATTTTGTGGATTCAAGTTTTAGCCCAGGATGAAAGCTACAAGATAGAAAAGAAAGTATATGTTTTGTGAAGGAAAATGACTGAAGATTCAGAATCTGGGGCCAATTGATCGCAGACAACTAATCAGGCATTTCAAAGTGGAGATAACATTTTTTGTGCCTGCAAAAAAAATTTTTTTTTTAATCCAATAATCAAACTGCTGTTAAAAATAGTTATAAGTTTTATTTGGCATTCCAGGGCACCTTCACAAGAAGGTAACAAACTTAGTTAGGTTTATATAAACAGCTACATTCCAAGTAGAGTGAAGTTTAACTACCTGTTGGGTGGCACCCTTGTGGTCAAGTTGTCCAGGCCTTGGATCCTGTTCCCACGAGGCGTGTTGTTGACAGGCTGAGTCCTGGATGTGTGGCTGGCTGGGGGGTTCGTCTGGCCAGCTACATTTAAAGCCTGGTGGTGCGTGGTCATGGCCTGGCAGTAACATGTCCACCTAGGATGCAAGAGAATCTGAGCACTTGAGAACAAATCCCACACTCACTAGTATTTTCTCCACCTCTGCTGGACCACAACTGGTGGTCTGGATGCTAGTCATTCGGATGAGACAATAAACCAAGGGCCCATTTGTAGCATGCATTTAGCACATGTAAAAGAACCCTCAGCAACAGAAGGGTTGTCCCTGGCAAAATCTTGTTGAAAAATCCACTTTGATAGAAAACAGATAGACTTGCAGACAGAATAAAGGAGAAAAAGGGTGGTGCTGCACTGTAGCGATGCACTCTCCCTGAGGAGAGCAGCCAGAATTTCATGCAGAGAAATCTGTAGTGACATAGACTAACACAGTACAGTGTCTTGTCTGGGTGGGAGTGTGTTTGTCCAGCTGTATTTAAAGCCAGTCCAGTTTTACATTCACGATCAGATATCAGTGAGTGTAGCCATGTTTCAGATTATTTTGAAGGCAAGTCAAGATGGGGCTGGTTACCATTAATGGAGAACCACAAATATATGACACTGTCACAGTTAAACATACAGGGTTTACAAAAAGAGGACTACTTTGGAACTTGCTGTTTTCCTCTTTGGGGGGATGGTGAAGTGATGCTGAATCCTCAGCAAACAGCAGTACATGCAGCCAGTGTAATGACCCCTACTCATAACCAGACCTATTTTCTTACACATGCAGTTCCAGTGTTTCCATGGCCGAAACGTTGATTTTTCAAATGCATTTTTCAAGCTGTTCATGGTGCAGATGTACCTGAAACAGCCGTCAGTGTGTTCAGTGAGAGGCCAGTGGCAGACCATTTCATTATGAAAGCATTCCTGATTTTATGAAGTGGTCTTTATCTTTCTGTAAAGTCTGAATTTGCTGTTAATTTGTGATTGTATTGTATTACATTTTTGCCACAACAGATATCTCAGCGTGAAATTGGGGCTGCTGTCCGTGGGGATGGTGATAACCACAGTGCAGTGCCACCCTATCTTTCTGTCTGCAGTGCATTTGTTGTCATCATCAAAGTGGGTTTTTCCACATAATTTTGCCATGGACAACCTTTCACTGCTGTGGGTTCTTACATGTGCACTAAGTGCATACTGCACACAGGACCCCATCTCGTCCAAATGATTAGCGTCCAGACCAGTACTCAAGGTCTAGCAGAATGGGAAAACATAGTGTGGGATGAAAGACAAAAGTTATGAATACAGGTAAATAGAAGGCTTGAGGAACTCTGCGCAGGGAAGAGGAGTAAAATCCACTGTAGTTATATACATGTATTTGTGTGTGACTGAAAGCCTGACAGAATGACACAGGAAACAAATGATGAGTACCGAAAAGGCAGCTCTTAGTCGGCTCTACCCAGGAAGGCAGCCTGTTGTATAACTGCATGACTGTAAACCACTGAGAACTTGGATAAGTGCTATATAAGTGTCCATATGAATCCATCAAATCAATGTTTTGCACTGTGTACTCTGATGGGCAGGCATCCGGGACAGCAAGTACCGAGTGCATGTGGAGGAGCCCCTGGCCAGATTCTATGCATGTGAGTCACTGGTGATTTAGTTGTGGAACACCCTCCCTCCATTTTCCCTTCTGTCTTCTGTCACAGAGAAATCTGTTGTGACTATAAAGTAGTACAATACAGTGCAAAGCACCATGACAAGACACAACACAATGCAGTAGTTCTCTGTATCACATCTACACATACAGACATCACTTCACAGACTTAATTGATTCACAATGTTCTTTACACTCTTCTTCTTCTTCTCAACTCTGTGAAGAGTCATTTAGGCGTTGCTCAGAAGAACTGTTCACCATCTTCCTCCAGGTCTGTTGGTTCTCAAAGCCTGGGTCTCTGGAAATGGTTTTCCTGTCCATTCTGCAGTGTTGTCAGTCCTTCATTATTCCTTCATCTTTCCCTCTGTCTCCCTCCCTCATCAGTTCTTTGGGGGACTGTTTCAGCAGGGCCATTGGACCTTGTTGCATGGCCATACCAGCCCAGGTTTTCTAGCTTTTCTGTACACACTGCTGCAGTGCAAGACAAGTCCATCCCCCTGGTGGCGGTGAATGAGGAAGAGGAGAGAGTGGTTCGAGACCCCTGCTTCACAGCACTGCTGGAGGGACTGGGGCTGTTCCCTGCAGACGCTGGGCCCAGCTGTGTGTTCTGCCGCATCCCCCACTTCCTGACGCCTGCCCAGCTCATCATCAAGGCCCAGCAGCTTGGGGACATCGACCTCAGTGAGTGCATGGCTCGGAGTGTGGGTGTGTGTGTGTTTCTGCTCTTCCTCAAAGCTCAGATATTTGTGCTGTGTGAGTGAGCTCATCCGTGAAGCTCAGATGTTGTGTGTGTGATGTGTGTGTGTGTGTGTGTGTGTGTCTGCTCATCTTCAAAGCTAAGATATTTGTGGTGTGTGAGTGAGGTCATCCATAAAGCTCAGATGTTATGTGTGGTATGTGTGTGCTCATCTGCTAACCCCATATGTTTGTGGTGCGTGTGTATGTGTGTTTCCATCCACAAAACTCAGATATATGTATGTGTTAGCTCATCCACGAAGCTCAGCAGCGAGCTATAGTTATCTAATCAACATATGAGACTTTCATTACTTGTTTAGCATTGTAATGACAGTTATCAAGAGAAGACTGCACATTGTCAGTTTGCAGTGAGGGTGTTCTTGTTGGAATGGGGGAGCGTTGGTGGACTTTGTTATTTTGTAGTGCTAATGCATATGTCACCAAACGTTTCAACCATTTCTCTCTCAGAGATAACAAAGAACTTTTGTATGTTGTTTATAATTCACACTCCTGACCCTCTGTTTCAGGTATGGTGAAATTCGACCTGACCCAAGTCCAGGATGATCTCAGCTTCACGGAGTTCACTCCCCTCTTCAAGGACCCTGACTCCGCTGATAACCAGAAGACAACTCCCAACTCAGATATCAGGTAAATGCTTTGTCTTGTAAACTGTGCAGACAATCTGGGTTATCGATATACTGCAATAGACGTTAGTTGTTAGAAATATGAACAAAAAAACAGGTACAGATTAAATTTAGAAGAAAAAAAGGCATTTCAGAGGTCAGATCCTCACACAACATGTCATTTATTATCAGAGACATTCAGTTTTCTTATAGACTGTTCTCTTTTTTTTTCTTTTCTTTTTTTTTTTGCCCCACCATTTGTGTGGTTTCAGTGCCACAAATCCCCCACATGCCTCTCATTTTCTTGGAATATGATTGACTTTTATCTGAACTGAACCACATTTGTCATTGTTGGGACAGTATTTCACATACATATCTACACGAAATTGTTATTATGAACTTATAACCTGTTATAGTATCTTCTACATGTACAATGTGACAGTCATCATATTTCTACATGTACAATGTGACAATCAGCATGATTTTTCTGCATGTACAATGTGACAATCAGCATGATATTTCTACATGTACAATGTGACAATCAGCATATTTCTACATGTACGATGTGACAATCAGCATGATATTTCTACATGTACAGTGTGACAATCAGCATATTTCTACATGTACAGTGTGACAATCAGCATGATATTTCTACATGTACAATGTGACAATCAGCATGATATTTCTACATGTACAATGTGACAATCAGCATGATATTTCTACATGTACAGTGTGACAATCAGCATATTTCTACATGTACAATGTGACAATCAGCATAATATTTCTGCATGTACAATGTGACAATCAGCATGATATTTCTACATGTACAATGTGACAATCAGCATATTTCTACATGTACAATGTGACAATCAGCATGATATTTCTACATGTACAATGTGACAATCAGCATGATATTTCTACATGTACAGTGTGACAATCAGCATGATATTTCTACATGTAAAGTGTGACAATCAGCATGATATTTCTACATGTACAATGTGACAATCAGCATGATATTTCTACATGTACAATGTTACAATCAGCATATTTCTACATGTACGATGTGACAATCAGCATAATATTTCTGCATGTACAATGTGACAATCAGCATAATATTTCTGCATGTACAATGTGACAATCAGCATGATATTTCTGCATGTACAGTGTGACAATCAGCATGATATTTCTACATGTACAGTGTGACAATCAGCATATTTCTACATGTACAGTGTGACAGTCAGCATGATATTTCTACATGTACAATGTGACAATCAGCATGATATTTCTACATGTACAGTGTGACAATCAGCATATTTCTACATGTACAATGTGACAATCAGCATGATATTTCTACATGTACAATGTGACAATCAGCATGATATTTCTACATGTACAGTGTGACAATCAGCATGATATTTCTACATGTACAGTGTGACAATCAGCATGATATTTCTACATGTAAAGTGTGACAATCAGCATGATATTTCTACATGTACAATGTGACAATCAGCATGATATTTCTACATGTACAGTGTTACAATCAGCATATTTCTACATGTACAGTGTGACAATCAGCATATTTCTACATGTACAATGTGACAATCAGCATGATATTTCTACATGTACAGTGTGACAATCAGCATGATATTTCTACATGTACAGTGTGACAATCAGCATGATATTTCTACATGTACAGTGTGACAATCAGCATATTTCTACATGTACAATGTGACAATCAGCATGATATTTCTACATGTACAGTGTGACAATCAGCATGATATTTCTACATGTACAATGATAATCAGTATGATATTTCTACATGTACAGTGTGACAATCAGCATGATATTTCTACATGTACAGTGTGACAATCAGCATGATATTTCTACATGTACAGTGTGACAATCAGCATGATATTTCTACATGTACAATGTGACAATCAGCATGATATTTCTACATGTACAATGTTACAATCAGCATATTTCTACATGTACAATGTGACAATCAGCATATTTCTACATGTACAATGTGACAATCAGCATATTTCTACATGTACAGTGTGACAATCAGCATGATATTTCTACATGTACAGTGTGACAATCAGCATAATATTTCTACATGTACAATGTGACAGTCAGCATGATATTTCTACATGTACAATGTGACAATCAGCATGATATTTCTGCATGTACAGTGTGACAATCAGCAATCAGCATGATATTTCTACATGTACAGTGTGACAATCAGCATGATATTTCTACATGTACAGTGTGACAGTCAGCATATTTCTACATGTACAGTGTGACAATCAGCATATTTCTACATGTACAGTGTGACAGTCAGCATAATTTTTCTACATGTACAATGTGACAATCAGCATGATATTTCTACATGTACAATGTGACAATCAGCATAGTTCTACATGTACAATGTGACAATCAGCATGATATTTCTACATGTAGTGTGACAATCAGCATGATATTTCTACATGTACAGTGTGACAATCAGCATGATATTTCTACATGTACAATGTGACAATCAGCATGATATTTCTACATGTACAGTGTGACAATCAGCATGATATTTCTACATGTACAGTGTGACAATCAGCATGATATTTCCAGCTGTATTTTATTTTTATTTTTGGGTGTCATTCTGTGGAGGTGAAAACAGACTGTTTGATGCTCAGAAATTATGTTTGATGCTCAGAAATTATCTTCTCTTTCAGATATTTTTGATCTGCAGTCAAAATAATTGGGAGATAAAGCCCAGATTCAAAATCCACATACATTTTCCTTCACAAAATGATTTACTTTCTTTCTCCTACAGGTTTTGTACTGGGGAAAAAAATAGACAAACCCCTAAATCCTCAAAATTCCTCGTCAAGGGGGTAGCTTTTATTTACAAATTTTCTGGCGCTGAATGTGTTAACAGTGGCATGAGCATTATATTTCCTTATTATTTTATCACAGTCTCATTCTATCTCAGTGATGGCATGAACATCATTTTACAGTTGCTTCCCCTTTTTTTACTTCTTTTTTTTTTTATACAGTCTGAGACTATTTTGACAAAGCCATGAGCATTATTTTTGGCATTTCTTATTGCGTTTTCAGAGTTTGAGGTTATTTCAGCAATAGCATGAGCATTATTTTTAGTGCTTCCATTGCCTCATTACTTTTTACGGTCTGGGACTGTCAGTACAAAGGCACAAATGTTTGTTTTTTTCTGGTGCTTGCTTTTTACACTTACTTAACTTCTTCATTATTCTTTTTCAAGGCAGTTGTGGTGGTGCATATAAGGATCAATCCACACTATGACACCTCTTTGAAACTGAAACTGAATGAAAATGAAGTTACGTCCTGTTTTTCAGACCCACGGTGGAGACCCAGAACCACCAGTGGCTGCGCTTTGTCTGTCATCTGAACCGATCCAAGGAGGCCACGCCCACCCAGACGTGAACACACACAACCAGATATTTTCTCCAGTGTACCTGCTTCAGGTCCTTTTTTCTCATTCCTTGCAGACCTAAAGTGAAGAAAAAATGAAACAACAGAACGGATCAGTCCATGTGTATCAATAAAGTGTTCATGTGAGTTCAGGTTCTAACTTGGTTCTTATTCCTCAGCAGTCAAAACAGTGGAAAGGAAAAAGGATTGGATCAGAATTTGTGTCCATGTTTATTGATAAAGTGTTCATGTGAATGCAGGTCCTAACTTTGTTATATCTCCACAGTCCAAAATGTGGAGAAGAAAAAGGATCAGATCAGAATTTGTATTGGTGTATAACACTGTGTTGATCAAGGGCATGAATTGATGGATTAGCATTATTGTCTGATGCAGTGTTCATTTGGGCCTTGAATGCATTGGAGAGCGATTGGCCAGACTGGTGTGATCTGCATTCATCGTCGGTAGTGCCACTCTGTTAGTGACGGATTATGTTAATGAAAAATATGTGTTTGGTGTTGTATGAAGCATTGTCACTCGCCGCCTTTCTTTTGTTGTGTTTCTGACATAGTGGTGTGACCACCCTGTGTATATTGTGTGCGTGGCTTGTACCAACTATGTGTAATGTGGGCGTGGCCTGTACCGACTGTGTGTATATTGGGCGTGGCATGTACCAACTATATGTATTTTTGGCGTGGCCTGTACCAACTATGTGTATTTTGGGCGTGGCCTGTACCAACTATATGTGTTGTGGGTGTGGCCTGTGCCAACTATATGTATTGTGGGTGTGGCCTGTGCCAACTACGTGAGGCGTTGTGTTGCGCTGTGTTTCATGCTGATTGCTGATGTCACCACCTGTTTTCAGTCTCTTGACGACGAAAGTAAATATACACGATAAGTGCTGTGTACTGGTTTCAGATGTCAGTCTGTGAGAGAAATGGTTTGGGTTAGTTCATGTTTACTGAAGTTGAAGTTGGATATTTTGGTTAGTTCAGAAAAAAAAAATTTCTAATATAGTATGTGTGTATATATATATATATGTGTGTGTGTGTGTGTTGTTTTTGTAGAAAAGGTGTTTTGAGATCATTGTATCACAGTTTGAGATAAAAGAGTAGATTGTTCAAAATTGTGTACAGGAATTTTAAAGATTTTTTTCTTTTTATTGTTTTTATGGTTTTGTCACAAGGTGTTATGAGGAGATCGTTGTATCACATTTGTGATAAAAGAGAGAGAGTAGATTGTTTAAGACTGTATGCAGTCATTGACTGTTAATTATGACAGTAGTAATCTCCTTTCCATTTGTTGACAGCTACACCTGTATCATGACAGAAACTGTTTGATATTATGTTGTGCACTACAATCAGTTTTCGGTTTTTTTGTGTGTGTTGTTTTAACCACCAACCCCCTTCCCCTGACCCAACCCCACCCATACCCCAATATTTTGAAAGTAGGGATATAAAATCTCATTTTTCTCACAAAATGATTTGTTCAGGGATGCCACATTTCAAACAAACAAACAAACAAAGAAACAAAAACTGAAAAGCAGTCAGGAATTAACAGCTGCCATATGTTCAGATCAAAGTCTTAACCCCAGAGAATAAGACCTCTCAAGGCTTTGGATCTATGACTGCCATGGAAGAGTGAATAGCATAAACTGATGAGTGAGAGAATCCTGGTTTGATTCCCATAAGAAGTAGGAATGTCCTGGATTTAGTGCACTACTGAGTGGCTCCTTCTGAGTACTGAGGGCTAGGGTCTAGTGGCAGGTTCTCAGGTTTGATTCCCATCAGAAACAAGAATGTTATGGGATTTCTTTACTCTGATCAGCTCCTTCCCAAAGCCAAGTGCTAGGGTTGACTGGAAGGTTCAGGGCTCGATTCCTAATAAAAACAAGAATATCATGGTGGGCTTTCTGGCTCCGATGCTTGCTTTCCCAGAGTTGAGGGCTGAGGTGGACTGAAGTTCAGGGTTTGATTTCCAACAAAAACTGGAATATTGTGGAGTTTGGGCCCTGACCAGCTCCCACCCAGGCTTCAGTGTAGCAAGGTTTTGATGGGAAGACAGGGCAACAGTTCAGTTTGTGTTTCAGAGATGCACCTTCCATAGTGTTGACATTTCCTGACAGCATTGCTGGTGTGTGCACCTCTTGGGCCTCTTGATGCAGAGATTTTAATTTTATGAAGGAAAGCTCACAGTGTGTCCTGAACGAGATCATCATCGTTGTGTATGCTCAAAGATAGTCCCTCAAGCTGGAACAGGTGTTATTCAGAAGAGTGACCCTAGGCCTGCACAGCTTGGCCTTGTAAGGGGCTGAAAGGTACAGGAATACTTTATTATTACTATCAGAGAAATTGTTGACACGTTTGATGACACAGAGGTGATACATGCATTACCTCCACATAACAGCACAAAGTCTGATCGGCTTCAGGCAGATGGTTCCTCCTGATCTCTACAGTGGATGTCTACAGCGTTGTTGCCACTGTGGTCTTTAGTCATCATGCAGCAACAACAATAACCAAACAAAGAAGTCAAATTCTAACGCTGTTTGTGAGCAGGAGAAGAATCCAAACCATTATCTGCAAGATGGGTGATTAGTTGGATGGCTGAAGAAACTGCCTCCAACACAGATGTATTCATGATTAACACACAAAAAAAAGAAAAGAAAAAAAAGAAAATCCTGGTTGAAAATGATCAGTTAACATTTCTTTGGAGGAAAATTTCTCTTCATTGAAGGAAATATATTTTGTATAAAACAACAAAAAAAATTCTTATAATTAAAAACAAAAAAAATCTGATTGTTGTAAAAGAATCTGCCATCCTTGGATCCACTGAGATGATTGTGCATGGTCAGTACAGTGGGATCAGTGCACCCTAAACGAATAGGCTGTAAATATTCTGCAAAACGCCATACAGTCAAGTGCCTGTGGGGAGAGAACATTCATCCACAACACAAACAAAATGCACTTGCCAGGTTCACAAGTGTGGACAAAAATGTCCTCCACACAAACTATTTTCCTGCCCATAGAAACCATGCATGTTAAACCCCTCTCACGTGAACAGTAATTCCATGTCTAACATTTTTTAATGGGGAGAGTTTCTTTGAGTACGAAATTTGTTTTTACATAAGTATTATTATTAAATATTCTTCCGGTCACCATTACTGATAGCAGAAATTCATACTTGGATACTCATATGGCAGATGTTGTGTATAATTCAGAGTATTTATTATTGATCTGATCATCAATAGCTAGCTTGTCTAGTAATATACAGTTTTGTATATGATTGTTCTATGTATATATATATGAGATGAGGAACTACTACTTTGTGTGCTCATCCTTGTGTGGAAGTACATATATGGGTATATCACTTGGTTATGTGAATGTTACACAGGGAGGAGTCAGTCTCTGTTGGTAACCTTTTGAACATTATTTTACAAATAATGTAAGCAATATGTTTGTGTTTTTTCATGTGTTTGGATTTCATCTGTCAGCAAGGAAGCTTGCCAGTTCTCTTGTTAACTTATTGCCCCATGTTAATCTCCACAATATGGCAAATTTCTTTTTTTTATTTTTTTTATTTCATTTTGGTGGGGTGGGAAGGGGTTTAAAGCCTTGGATGTGGGTAGTTCATTTCAGCACATAGTCCTCATTGATCATAGCTCATCCAGAGTTAATGTTCTTTTAAGGTTTTTGTCACCAGCATCGTTTTTTTCTTCTTCATCACCTAAAAGTTGTTAGTTTCACAGTGAAGTAGTGTTGTGTCTGTTGGCACCAGATGATGAATGAAGAGTTGTATCACTGGGAAAGCTTGAGTCTCAGGTCATGGCTTCGTTAGTGCTTTGAATCAAGAGTTGTTAATTAATGTTAGAAAAAGCAGGGAGTCTTGGGATAATTTGTGTTTATGATTATTTATTTATTCTTCCAGCAAACATTGTGAGGAACATGTTTGTTCTGGAGAACGTATGTTGTGTGTAGTGAAGTCTGTTGTGCAATATGTTTTTAGAGAGATTTAGCATAATTCACCGAGCAGGTCATTTTTTTCTCTCTTTTTTTGTCCAAGCTTGATCCACAGTTAAGTACCACGTTTTCAATGCTTGTAACAATGTATTATACTTTTTTCGCTCTTTAGAATACTGGTTTATGCCACTGCTTTCCCATTTCTTGAAGAAAAACATTTTTAGATGTAACACTAGCACATTATATGTTATTTTTGCCAGTTCCTGCTGTAATCTTTGGCTGAAATAGTTCTCTTTGGTATTTAGACATTTTTAAAAGCACGTAGGATATCAGTTTTGTTTCATTTAAAGACAAGCAGCTGGGTTCACTGTTTAGCCCTTGCTAGAGTTTGACGTCCCTTGTGTTGCACTTTTATAAGCCTACAGGACAGTACTCTCTTGCCCAGTTTTCATCAGCAATTCCCGATTGATAGTTAGAGGGAAACGACCCACTTCATTCCTCCCTGTCTTCTAGAATGTTTGAAGATTGTTTATGTCTCTTGTACTGTCTGTAGTGTATGAGTCACAGGCAGTGGGAAAGTCATGTTTATGTCTCTTGTACTGTCTGTAGTGTATGAGTCACAGGCAGTGGGAAAGTCCCAAGTCACTCACAGACATGGTTGGTCAAAATGGTGTGCTCAAGCAAAAATCAATCTCAACTAATTTTTTTAACGTTAACAGCCTTAAAAGTGGACCAGGAAATACTGGAAGATGTGGACAGTGGAGAAGAAAACCTGTGTAGTGGTGAGGGTGATGATTCAGGTGCAGATCTGGATAATGATGATAACTTCATGACACAAGAGTGAAAGTAACAGTGATGGAAGTTTTGCGCCTGAGACGGATCAGTCTGGGTCTGTAGCAGGCCAGGAGTAAAGTGACAAGTGAACATGAACCAGTTGCCAGCACAAGCACTTGCTCTGTCTGTGCAGGTGCAAAGGGAAGGGGATGAGGAGAGTGGTGGTCATTCAGGCTCACCACCAGCGTGGGAAGGGAGGGTGGGATCTGTTCAGCATCCTTATTACTCAGAACAATTTCATGTGTGAGTGGTTTGATGTAATCGTTGTCCCTGTTATTCAGAACAGTTTTTCATTTTTTTGTGATTATTGAGAATTTTTACATACATACTAAGTTGAAGGTTTCAGTAGGTGCTTACTGTTGAGAAGAAATGATACCGTACCATATTTAAGCTGCCAAAACGTGGTATGACAGTTATTTAAGTCGTACATATTTTGGTGGTGTGTATTGGTTATCATTCATAATTTGTTTTGAAATCTATCACTGTATTGCATGTAACATGATAACCTGTGGTGATATGCAAGTTATCACTGTTAAATGGGTAATGTGTTGATAATTGTGTTGTGTGCATGTGATACACCCATTATCAATGTGTTGTGTGTGATATATCATTTGTCTATGTGTTGTTTGTGTGTGGTACATCAGTTATCAGAGTGTTGTGTGTGTGTGTAATACATTGATTGTCAGTGTGTTGTGCATTGATGATGGGTCAGTCTCTGTATTAAGTGCTGGTGATATGTGTCAATTATTGTATCATTATAATGTTTTGAAGGAAGCACCGTGGCAGAATCAGTTAAAGAGTCTGACTTCTGATCCAGTGGTCACCAGTGACCAGGGTTCGAGGCCTGGTTTTAGTATGGTGTTGTGCCCTTGGGAAGGCACTTGACTGAGGATTATTTCCCACCTACCAGTGCTGAGTCCCAGACACAGTTAACATGAATTCACTGCCCCAATGGCTGTGAAAGACCTTTTACCTTGTTCTGTACAGCAGCCCTGTGTTATTGTTGCTTTGTTTTGACCAAATGTGTCTTGGATGGATTGGTATTCGTATTGAATCCATCAATCTGCGAGAAATTATTGGATGTTCACTGCAGATCCTGTCTACCTATGGAAAGTGTCTTGTGTACATGTCACTTGAAGCCGATTTTATCTGTGCTTATTCTTCAGGTCTTTTATTATTAATGGTGATCTTATTATCGATGAAGGCCAATTTGAATTGTGCTTATTCTTCAGGTCTTTTATTATAAAAAGTGATCTTAGTCAAGACCAATTTAAGTTATGTTTATTCTTCAGGTCATAGTATAAAAGGCAACCTCAATATCACTTGAAGCCAGTTTTGATTGTGGTTATTCTTCGGGCCTTCTATGACAATGAATGTCATGCATTTAAAAAAAAAAACAACCTCTTGGTGTTTCATTATCAATGTTGTCCTTACAATTGTTGGCTTGTTTAGAAATCCCAAGTTTGTCTTTGTGTGGCTACAGTGAGATATGAAGAAATGTGTTGTCACCTTAGTCCCTAGAAAACAATTTTATATTCATGTTAAAATAAAAGCATTCCTCGAAGTTACTGAACATTTTGTGATCAGAGACTTTGTTTTATTTATCTGTTTTGTGTGTGTGGTTTTCTTGTCAGTAATGTGCACCAGCAAGCACTATAAACTTTATGAAAAAGAAAAAAAACAAACAAAGCACATAAGATTTAGGAACATTGAATGGTCTTTATCGTTATTTCTTTTTCTTCTTATGTAAATTTTTTTCCTTGTAAAATTGTATATTTTTTCTTTCTTTCTTGTATTACATTTTTTTAAAGTGTAAGGTGCAGTCATCACCTTTCTTAAGAACTAACTGGTAATCCCCAGCAAAGTATGTTGAAAAATCAGTCATTCTGAATAAATTATCCATCCTCCTGCTTTTGTAGGCAACAGGTCAAATGTCCATTATTTCTGCCAACAGTGTTTGACTTATGCAGTTAAATTTACCCTCACTCATTTGGCAGTCTTAAGCAATGCTCAGGAAAAAATACAAACACACACACAAAAACCAGCATTTAACCTTCGTTGGCTATCTTGGGTCGTACACGACCCAGAAGGGTACAAAAACGCAAATATCTCAGCCAATTCTTCATATTTTTCTACGAAATTTCAGAAGTGCTTCCTACACCTAAAAGGCCAACTTTTGCAAAAAAAAAGAAGAAAAAAATTCATTAATTAGTTAATGAGTAATTAAAGGTGGCGTTTTAACTACACATAGACACTTGTGTGGATCGTGTATGACCCATGCTTTTTAAAGAGGAAAAAAACGTGGTCACCCCTCGAAAGCTCATGTGGGTCATGCACGACCCATACCTTTTTAAAAGTGATTTCAGAAGGTTTGATTTGCAATTGGTGAAGAAAAATAAAGAAGTTTTACTTTCAATAGCCTCACTGCACCACTAATCTCCCACTACCCCCCCACACCCCCTCCTCCCCGCCCCGTCCCTTTAGCCTGTCTTCAGCTATAACCCCCTTCCATCCCTTTCTCGAACAGCACGTACCTGTGTGACTGAGTATCTTTGATTGTGCATGTATAGGATTTTTCTCTAACAGCATGTACCTGTGTGACTGAATATCTTTGTGCGTGTATAGGATGCTATGAGTCATCTCTCTCTCTCTCTCTCTCGCTCTATCTCTGTGTGCATAAGTAGGGTATGTATGTGCATGTGGTGTTATGCGTTTGTGTGTGTGATCAGTTGTGTGAGTGTGTGTATGTGCGTGTGTGTGAATGCATGAGCATGTGTTTCTTCTGAGTGCGTGTGCGAGCGCATGTGTGTGTAATCAGTTATGATATGTTTTCCTTTTCTATATTTTGTTATAAGCTTTGGAGGAATATACAGGTTTTTGTCTCTTTACAAAGTATGGGTCGTGCACGACCCACACAAGCTTTGGAGGAATGTACAGGCTTTTGTCTCTAAAAGGTATGGGTTGTGGACAGCCCACATGAGCTTCCGTGTGTAGTTAAAAGCGACAGCGATATGGGTCGTGGATGAGCCACATGAGCTTCCATGTGCAGTCAAAAGCGACAGCCAGTGAAGGTTACTTGTATCACATTTAATCCAACCTTCTTACTATGACCCACAGTAAATATCCTTCCATCCTGCCAGCTTCTTCTGTTTCTTTTACGCTGCACTGGATTACACTCAAATGTCGTTACAAGAGGGCGCTATACAGGCATGCATAGGGGAGGTAATACACTAATGGAGGTCACTAGCCAAACATACTTTTGATTTCTCTGCAAAAGCGGGGTAGAAGCTTGCTCAGGCCAGAGTCTGTTATGCATGTGTGAATGTGTGTCTGCATGTTTTACATTTATTTGCTTATTTATCATCATTGTTGTCTCTTTTTTTCTTTCTTTTTTTTGTGCTTAGAGCTGACTTCATCAAGATTTTGCGCCTTATAAATAGTAGTAGTAGTAGTATTTTTATGTATTTATCTTCTTCTTTTTTTTCTCAAGGCCTGACTAAGCGCGTTGGGTTACGCTGCTGGTCAGGCATCGGCTTGGCAGATGTGGTGTAGTGTATATGGATTTGACCAAACGCAGTGACGCCTCCTTGAGGTACTGATACTGATACTGATACTGCACTATAAGGTCACAGTATCTAGATTAAAAATAATTTCAGGGGAAAAAATCCTTTGTTGATGGGGAGAATCTGGGATCGTTGGACAATGTTTCAAGCCCAACTTGTAGTGGCTGGGTTTGCAAGTTGAACTGGGTGTGATCCATTCCTCACCCCCCTCCCATCTCCTACTGAAGTGTTTCCCACATGCCACCCCGTCCACCCACTCTCTTACAGCCGTACCCACACTCAGAATTCTTTGTCCTTGTGACCACCATTCCCCCTGATTAAGCTAGGTTTCAGTTAAGTTTTTGATGCATGAAAATTACAGTAGAGGTAATCAAGATTACAGTGGTAAGCATTGACCTGTTGCGGTCCACTTGAATTTTAAATGTTATGATAGGAGGGCCAAGAATCATCAACACTTCTTAGACATATTGTTCAAAGTGTTTCATTTGAGTGTGCTCGCTTTCAGCATCACTGGTTTTTAGAGTTTCATCAGTCTTCATTCAGTCAGTCTTCATCTGTGCAAGCAGCACTGTTATTTTAAACATCACATACATAGTACAGCGAAACTGTAATTTTTATCAGTGTGTTGGATATGTAATGTTATGTGCCTGGTACATTGTGTGTTAGGTTCCTTGGTGGCCCATTGTGTACCCTTGCTGGATCATTGTGTACCCATGGTTTTATGGAATCATGTTCTAGAGCTCTGTATTGTGTACTGATGCTGTTGTTCTTTGCATTTCATGGAGAATAAATGTTATCAGTTTGTGGGTCTTGGGTTGTGCTTTGGGGTGTATGATAGTTGTCTCTGACTATGAGTCGTATGACCATCAGAACAGCAGAGTAGGCAACTGTTGTCCTGACCCCCTGGGCTTGTATTTGATAAAGTGGAGAGTGTCTTGCCCAAGTTACATCCCCATTCCTTGGCCAAGAGGGGGTAGAGTTAAAAATGACACAAAACCCTGGTTTACATATGCTAATTTTGTATGTCTGACCAACACCTTTCTTTCTTTCTTTCCTTGCTGTGTGCTACAATTTAATTCACTTGAATCCATCAGTGGACTTTTATGTATGATTTTTTTGCCCTTCCATGTAGACAGCCATTCTCTGATTTTGGGAGTGTGCGTGCTGGGTATGTTCATATTTCAATACCCCCCAACACACACACAGCACATATTGTCACCAGCATATATCGCTACTACTGCAGTTGATAGTTTGTAGTGACACTCCCAGTATATATATTGTCGGCAGCAACAATTTGTGCCAAGGTGTGACAATATGTGGCATGAGAGTTGCAACCAAGCAGTCATCCCACCCAAAAGATAGACTGAAAAGGAAACTTCAACAATGATAGTTGGCCTCCTTTGGTCATGGCTGACCGTGGATAGAGTATATCCGACCTTATGTCTAATTGGGCTGTCTGCTTGGACCAAGCAGCATCGCCTGTGACTGTAGAGACCGATGTGAGAGAGACTGTCTCTGTCGCTGTGGTCACATGTATAAGCGGATGTTGGTCTGTTGGCTGCCATCCCTTTTCTGCGAGCTCGCTTTTCTGCTGCAGCAGCTGACAGTTTGTCTTCACCAATCCGTAGCTGATTCTTGAGAGTGCTTCTCCAGCTGTTGCGGTCATCTGCAAGGTCCTCCCAGGACTCAGTGTTGATCTCAAGCACCTTCATGTCACGTTTGCAAATGTCTTTGTATCTTAGCTGTGGGCGGCCGATGCTTCTCTGCCCCATGGCGAGCTCTCCATAAAGGATGTCTTTTGGGATGCGACCATCTTCCATGCAGCTAACGTGGCCCAGCCAGCGCAGCCGACGCTGTCTCAGCATGGTATACATGGTCGGGAGGCCAGCGCGAGTCAGGACTTCGGTGTTTGTCACCTTGTCTTGCCAGGAGATGCCGAGTATGCGCCGTAGGCTTCTCAAGTGGAAGGTATTGAGCCTTTTCTCCTGATGAGCATGTGTGGTCCACGCCTCGCTGTCATACTGCAAGGTGCTGAGGACGCAGGCATTGTATACGGCCATCTTTGTCTTCATGGTCAGTTTGGGATTTGTCCACACTCTGTGTGAGGCGGGCTAGCATTGTGACTGCCTTCCCGATCCTCTTGGCGATCTCTGTGTCAAGGGAGAGGTTGTCGGTGATGGTGGACCCAAGGTAAGTGAATTGATGGATGGCTTCAAACTCGTAGTCATCAATGGTGATGGCTGGTGGAGATGGCGTGTCTTGGCCTAGGACGTTTGTCTTCTTGAGACTGATGGTCAGACCGAAATCTTTGCAGGCCTGGGAGAAGCGGTCCATTAGTGACTGCAAGTCCCGCTGGGTGTGGGTCACAACTGCGGCATTGTCAGCAAATAGCATGTCTCTGATGAGGGCTACGCAGACTTTAGTCCTTGCTCTGAGGCGGGCTAGATTGAAGAGCCAGCCATCTGATCTGGTCTGCAAGTAGATCCCTTCTTGCGCTGTGCTGAACGCATGCCTCAGGAGGAGAGCAAAGGAGATTCCAAATAGGGTGGGGGCGAGGATGCAGCCTTGTTTGACACTGCTGCATACGTCTAAGGGCTTGGAGAGGTTACCATTAAACTGCACCATCGCTTTCATGTTGGAGTGGAAGGACTCCATCAGGCTGTGCAGTTTGGGGGGCAGCCAATCTATCGAAGAGCCCTGAAAAAGCTGTCCCTGCTGACTAGGTCAAAGGTGTTGGTGAGGTCAATGAATGCAACATACAGGGGCATCCTCTGCTCTCTGCACTTCTCCTGGATTTGGCGAAGGGAGAAGATCATGCCTACCGTGGATCTCTCTGCTCGGAAGCTGCACTGTGATTCCAGGTAAACACGTTCGGCCAGTTTCTGCAGGCGGATTAGGAGGACCCGAGCATAGACTTTGCCTACAATACTGAGCAGTGAGATGCCTCTGTAGTTGTTGCAGTCACTCCTTTCACCCTTGTTTTTGTACAGGGTGATGATCTTGGCATCCCTCATGTCCTGCAGTACAGCTCCCTCATTCCAGCACTGACAGAGGACTGTGTGCAGAGGATGCAGAAGAGTAGTCTTGCAGTGTTTAATGAGGTCTGGGGGAATTCCATCACTGCCAGGTGCCTTGCCTGATGTCAGGCTGTTAATGCCTTGCTGAGTTTGTCCTCAGTTGGCTCTGCATCATGTTCTTCCATGACCGGCATGCACTTGATGGCATCGAGGGCTGAGCTGGACACCATGTTTTCTGTGGAGTAGAGGTCGGAGTAGTGTTCCACCCATCTCTCCATCTGCTGACTAGGATCGTTGATTACTTCCCCAGTGGAGGATTTGTGGGCAGGGGGAGGGGGGGGGGGGCAGTCTTGCTGTGTGTTGGTCCCAGTACCTTCTTGATGCCATCATACATCCCTCGGATGTTGCCTCTTTCAGCAGCATTCTGTATCTCTTCGCTGAGCTCTGTCCAGTACTCATTTGCACATCGCCTGGCGTTAGGCTGAACCTTACTCCTGGCGGCCCTGAGGATTTGCAGGTTCTTCTCACGGAGTGACCGTTTGTACTCAGTGAGTGCAGCATGCTTGGCCTCAATAATGGGAGTCATCTCTGATTATTTGGCCTCAAACCAGTTGTGGGACTTCGCGGTTTTCTTCCCAAAGGTGACCATAGCAATGTGGTTCATGGTGTCTCGTAGCGTTTCCCATCTTTCTGTGGCAGAGTCCCTGGGCTGCAATGCATCGAATTCTCTCTCAAAGGCCTCTCCGAACTGTTCTACAAGGTCTGGCTGAGACATCTTGCTGACGTCAATGCAAGAGTTCCCTTGTTTCTTTTGAGCAGTGGAACTTCTTTGGTTGCAGTCTGATCTTGCAGCATACCAGAGAGTGGTCCGTGTCGCAGTCTGCGCTGTAGTAAGAGCGAGTGTGGAGAAAGTTTTTGATGGCAGCTCATCTTACTAGGATCAGATCCAGTTGGTGCCAATGTTTTGAGTGCGGGTACCTCCAGGAGACTTTGTGTTGGGGCTTCATCCTGAAGAAGGAGTTGGCGATGCACAGTTCATGGCAGGCGCAAAACTCTAGTAGTCACTATCCGTTCTCATTCATTTTCCCCACTTCAAAGGAACCGAGACAGGAGGGCCACGAATGGTTGTCTGCACTCACTGAAGTCGCCCAGGAGAACACGTTGTTCTGTCCTGGGGATGTTCCTTATGGTTGATGCGAGATTTTCGTAGAACTCATCCTTGGCGTCTGGAGAGGCGGACAGAGTTGGGGCATATGCACTGACGAGAGTGACATAGTCTTCGGAGGTGTTGAGGCGGAGAGTCAGGAGTCGTTCTGAACCGCCGCTGCCTGGTTCGATCATGTTCAGCAGGCTGTTCCTGACTGCAAAGCCTACTCCGTACTCTCTTGGGGCATCAGAGCTCTTTCCTTGCCAGAAGGTGTAGTCCCTCTCCTTTAGTGTTCCTGAGTCAGCCAGCCGTGTTTCCTGCAGAGTGGCAATGTCCACATTTAGTCTCTTCAGCTCACTGTTTATGACGGCTGTCTTTCTGGCGTCACTGATGTCTTGCAGATCTTGGGAGAGCCCAGGCATCATTGTCCAGACATTCCAACAGGCCAGTTTCATTGTTGATCCGTTTCTTGAAGTTTTCTTTTTGCCTGGTGCGGAAATTAACGACCTGCTTGTCGGATATTCTCCTAATCTTCATACACCCATAGAATAAGGCAGGTCGTGGCGGGACAGCACCTAATTGGCTGGGGACTGCCCAGCTTGGGCGGGCGGTAGCTGTCCAGTGGGACGCGAAGGTCCCTCCCAACGTCAGAAGCAACCCCTGGCGTCGGCTCTACGCCAATTGAGCGCTAACTTATAACCGGTTAATGTTGTTTCACGTGTTGCTCCGACGCTAGTGCTAGTAGCGAAGCCGGAGTGTCCTCTCCAGGTTGTAGGTGCAAGGTCGTTTGTGGATGGATGGACGGATATAAGCCTGTGCAATGTAATATGGAAGACAGGCTGTTGCCCATGTAGTTTGTCCGCCCTCTCCACCTCGCTGACAGATCCAAAGGAACAGCAAGGCTGTTACGTTTTAAACAATGATAATGACGTTTCAACAATGACAATAGTAACAATAATGAATGGGGAAAAACAACTTTGAAATAACAACCATCCGTCTTCACATGCACAGATGCTTTCTTCTTAAACCAGCTTTGTCCAGAACTTTATTGACCCAAAGCAAATCACCTCAATTTGCTTATTGCCTTGTTAACCAAACTTTAACAGTCACTACAATAATGATTAATAAAGCAATGGAATGTCACTTTGTCACAAAATTATTTTCAAAACGATGAAATTACAAATTTTACCAATCACAAAAGGATCAATAAATGATGGAATTACATTTTTATAGTCCCAAAATGATTGATAAAATAACATTTTTAGTGTCTCAAAATGATTGATTGAACAATCAAATTACCTTTTAACAGTCATAAGAATTATGATTAATAGAAAGATGGCATTACATTCTAACAGTCACAAAATAATTAATAAAAAAGATAATAAAAGAATTAATGTATTAAACACTTGAATAATAAAACTACACAATATAATGATTAGAATAGAATTTCAACAGTCACAAAATAATAAAATGATGGTGTTGCATTTTAACAGTCACCAAATGATAGTTATGGTGAAATTAGGAATTTAAAGTGTGAAAAAATCAACAAGAGGCAAAGCCTTCAAGACTCACTTGAGCTTCGCACTTTATCCAGTAAAGGAATCATGAGAAAAAAACAAAAGAGATTTAAAAAATCGTTGAAAAGTGCTTTGTATTAAATATGATATATAGAATAAGATTAGGAGAATTTTTTTTTTTTAAAAGGCATATGAGCAGGATGGAACCATGCTGTTCAGTTCCAAAGCAAGCAGATTAATCCCCACTGCTGAGGCGCATCTGACGTCATTTAACTAATCTTAATACTTAAAGCAATGTTGATGCTTTCTTTTCGTGCGATAAATATATGTGATTGTAGTGGACGTAATAACGCTGTTAAAATCATGTTTTTTGTCTTTTATTATATCTCTATTATTCTTGTATTTCGGCGGTAAAGGAGATGTTGCCATCACTTCAAGCCTACGGCAACACATTGTAGACATAGTTAATTCAGTGTCCATTTCAGAATATTTATATGCAGTAAACACGTCGATGGTGTAGTTAGTGTCACTGTATGTGTTCTGTACAGAATTTGTATTTCTTTCCTTTTTAATTGTGAACAAGAAAAACAAGGTCAAGTCGTCTTCAAACACAACCTACCTTCTTCAGTTTCAGTTTCAGTAGCTCAAGGAGGCGTCACTGCGTTTGGACAAATCCATATATCCATATACGCTACACCACATCTGCCAAGCAGATGCGTGACCAGCAGTGTAACCCAACGCGCTTTGTCAGGCCTTGAGAAAAAAAATTAATTAATTAATTTTTTTTTAAAATAATAATAATATAATTTAAAAAAAAAATAAATAAATAAATAATATGTGACCAAGCGCGCTATGCTTGCTCCAAGACTGCTCACACACGAGCTACATCAGATGACGTTTTTCCCAACTAACCCGCACACAGATTGTGTGACGTCACTCCCAGTTCGAACGCAAAGCCACTTACATCACTTTGTCCTCCTCGCCAGACAACCTACTCAAAGCTCGACCAGTGTCGCGTCACAGTACGCTATTGGCTGAGCTGGAATCTGTTTCTGCACTACAGCATTTAATTAATTTCTCTTTTGTCAGATCAGTAAACTACAAGTATTATATACTGGCAGAATCGTCGCAATTCCATCTTTAAGTCTATTCTATTTGTGTTTGCCTACGTTAAACTGATTTAACGCAGTTTGTAATTTTCCGCGACGAGCTCGTTAAAACTGGCCCTGTTCAGGTGACTTAAATTAAGATTATAAATTCATCTTAAATAATCAACACTTTATTTTATATTCATTATAAAGTAGGTGTTGAGCTCTTTCTTTTGCAACGTATCCGACATAAATCGGTTCAGGAATCATTTAGAAATCTGTCACTGAACACCTTGTTAGAAACACAGTTGTTGTCAGATTTTGCCTGATTTGAGCTGATCTGCTTTGCAGCACACGTGATTGTCTTTGCAGTCCGCTTAACCTGCATAAAATTTTAATTGGTACAGTGAGTGATGAGTGGTCATTTCATACCTGGTCATTCATCTGACCAGAGCTGTTCTCTCTCTCTCTCTCTTGCTGCGTCGCGAGCAGTGTGTGTCATGTGTGTTGTCACAACGGCTGACATCTCGCTACGTATTGCTGTAAGTACTAGAGTGTAAAATGTGTTGATTTGTAAATTGTATGGTTCAAGACAGTACTTGTGTTCATATGAGTATGTTCAGTTATTGCTTTGTTCAGTTAATTCTTTGTTCAGTTATTGCTTTGACGTGTTAGTCACAGCTCGGCTATGATTAGAAAATCGCCATGTCGTCATATGCTTGGAGCAGTGTTCCATTTGATTCTTCTTAACGTCACAGTCAGTGACGTCTCTGGACACTAATAGTTTGTTCAAGAATATTCTAGTGACTGCATATGATGCGTTCTTTCTCATTTGCGGTCACTGATGAAGGTTAGTGTTCCACTGATTCGCAGTACTCTAAGATGTGTGTAGTATTCTGTCATGATTACAAGATAGTGTTGGATTAATATCAGTTATTGGTCAAAACCACCAGATATGTGTCAGTCTGTTAATTGTCATTTACTTATCATGCTCTCTCCTATACGGCTTACTCCAGTATAGTGCAACATGATAACTGATTCATTTGAGTCACTTTGACACAGTATAAGCTTTACCTAATCTGTACTGTCAGTGTACTTTCACTAAATCAGCATAGCTTCAATCACTTTAACTGCACTATTTAAGTGTATTAGAAATGTCATTTGATGTCCGTGTTTGGTCTTCACACATGCATTTCCAAGCGGTAGTCTTTCCATGTAATATGTATACATGTGCTTTATTATTCACTTGTGCTGACATGTTGTGCTAATGACATTTGTTTGTGTCATTCCAGGCACTGTCTTCTCTTCTAGTTGTCTTCTCCATTATTTCTCTTCTTACATCTTCTCTTCTAGTCTTCTTCTGTTCTTCTCCTTTAGTTTATATCTTCTTTTCTTATGTTCTCATAACTATTGTAAATAAAACAATAGAAAAACCCATTTGTGACTGACCTCTATATGTTCCTGGCCTGTGCATGGGAATTCTCATCTATCCTTTAATTCAGTCAATCAGTATTTAGTTAAGTCTTTTGTGCCGTCCGTACCCAATTAGAACCACTCGGTACACAGCTACAAATAATAATAATGAAAATAAAATAAATAAATAGATAAATAAATAAATAAAATATAAATAAATAAATAAGACAACAATGATGATAAATAGGCAATAAGACAACAAAGATGATAAATAGGCAATAAGACAACAATGATGATAAATAGGCAAATAAATGTAAAAAAAAAAAAAAAAAAAGGGGGGGGGGGGCACACATTCACACACACACACACATATATGCATAACAGATATGCACCAAACATGCAGTTTCACATATATGAAAGCACAGTCAAATACACATAAACATACATGAGCCCCAACACACACACACACACCTTACCCTGCACCCCCTCTGCCCCCCTCCACACACTCATTTCTAGGCTACGTATCGCAGCCTACCTTCTAGTAAGCCTAACTCCGTGGGAAGCGGTTTTTAGAATTTTCGGATTTCGGAACGAATCTCAACAAAATAATCCGTTAATGAATCAGATATACAGTTTAATTCGGGAGACTTACAACCTGTTATTGATATGCCTGTGAAGATTTTTTTTCATACTATGTTTAAGCCAGAGAAAATGGCAATGTTAAAGTTTACCACGGACACACACACACACACATACATACACACAGACAAGCGAACACCGGGCTAAAACATACACTCACTTTGTTTACACAGTTGAGTCAATAAAATGATGAATTACATTTCAACTGTCACAAAATTATTAATAAGAAAATGAAATTATGAATTTTAACAGCCACCAAATAATTTATGATGTGATGAAGAGTAGTGATTGTGTTGCACTGTTATGACAATCACTGCCAGTGTTTACATGGCAGAATCAAAGCAGTAATATGTCTTTCGAAAATTTCTGTATTTAGTTAAGTTACACCTGTCAATAAGTAAGAAACATATGAATCTAAATTCATCAGTGTGAAAGCTCGATTATTTAGTTATTTGTGAAATATGTATCTGTTTCTTTCATTGACCTTCTGCTTATGAATTTGAGATTATATATCTTTCTCGTGAGGAAAATACCTATAATCATAACGGGGTAACACATCCACTACAGGCGTTTTGCCCCGGGGCAGAAAGGCAAAAAGAAAAAAGTTTGTATTTTCAGATGTGAGCGCAATGAAAATTTACACAAAGGCGAAAAGTAATCATGAAAAAAACGGGGGGTTGTATTTCCTGGCTTCCTGAGTTCATGGAGATCGTGGTGACTTATGCTGCAGTGGGTGGAGTAACAAGTTAAGGTCTGTCAAATGTCCAGCAGCTTTCATTTCGCTCTCCTTTTGTTTGTGGTAACTGCACTTTTTTATGAAGGAGTGTGTTTGTTCCAAGTGACTGTACATAGCCTTTAACAGCCAATGTCTCCACTTAGGTGCTGGGTGAAGTGGTGAAACATCACACTAACATTACACAGCCTTGTGTTGCCCGCGTTGCGAAGGGACATTGTGATCCAGACACCACACAGTGTAGTGGTTACCTGTGTGGAACAGAACAATTAATACTGATAACAATGATTATAATAATTATCATCATCATGGAAATCTATATAGCACTTTCCAACGCTCAAAACACTTTACAGTAATATAGCCAAGCGCTTAGCTGGCTGCAAATAACCAACTCACAGCACAAGCTGAAAGCTGAGCTGTAGCAGACGCCCCGCGCAGAATGTGTGACGCCATTCCCGGTTTGAATGCAAAGCTCATTCTAAACCAATTTGCTAATCATCTATTAACCCTTTGAGCCCTGACCACCGGTTTACCGGTGGTGGGGAGGGGTGGCATAATGCCTGGCCACCAGTTGAGCGGTGCGTAAACACTTGTGTTGTGTTTTGCTATTGGTTGACTTATACTGAAGAGCCAATCAGAAAAACCGTAATATTCCGACGCCAGCGAACACAGTACCAACATTGCAGCGCCCCCTCACTGTGTTTTGTGCATGTGCTTTGGATAAAAAAGATCGATTTCTACCATGAAGCATGCAGAGTCTCAACTTGACACGCCTCCTTTGATCAACTGATTCTGCATGCTCAGATTCATTTTCAACATCACTATCTGTAGCAAAATCATCCGATTCGAATTCCACCTATCAGAGTAATCATTGTCATACTCTACTTCCGATAAATCATCAAGCATATCAATTATTTGCTGCGTTGTGTACAGTTGTTTTCTCGCACGTTTTGTCCCTGATTTCTGCCCTGACAGGCCAGGTTGAGACTCTGCACATTCCAAGTGTTTACGCACTGCTCAACCTGTGGCTGGGCATTATGTCATTTTTCTCTGCCACTGGTAAAACAGTGGTCAGGGCTCAAGGGGTTTAATGCCAATTATTTGCAAATTTTGGCTCAGGAGCTCAGGCAGAAGGGTTAAAATTGCTCAGGAACTCAGGGCTCAAAGGGTTAAATCAAGTCTCTATATCGTTCACTGCAATATTATATTTGTTGTGCTTAGACACACACTTAAATCAGAAGCATACTTGATTTCAGTTTAATCGTTCATCAGTCTAAAGATTTCAGCTGACGCTAAGCTTACGTCATTTTGTCCTCCTTGCCAGACAACCCACTCACGGCTCGACCAGTGTCGCAGTACGCTATTGGCTGAGCTGGAATCTGTGTTTCTGCTCCACCGTATTTAATTAATATGTCTTTTGTCGGAATAGTAAACTACAAGTATTATATATTAGTATTATATATAGGCAGAATCGTCGCAATTCCATCTTTAAATCTATTCCTTTTGTGTTTCCTACGTTAAACTGATTTAACGCAGTTCGTAATTTTCCGCAATGAGCTTGCTAAAACTGACCCTTTTCAGGTGACAGATTATAAATTCATCTTAGATAATCAACACTTCATTTTATACTCTCTACAAAGTAGGTGTTGAGCTCTTTCTTTTGCAACTTATCCGACGTAGATCAGTTCAGGAATCATTTAGAAATCTATCACTGAACACCTTGTAAGAAACACAGTTGTTGTCGGATTTGGCCTGATTTGTGCTGATCTGCTTTTCAGCACACGCAATTGTCTTTGCAGTCCGCTTAACTTGCATAAATTGTGAGTGATGAGTGGTCACTTCATACCTGGTCAGTCATCTGACCAGAGCTGCTCTCTCTCTCTTGCTGCGTCGCAAGCAGTGTGTGTGTGTCATGTGTGTTCTCACAACGGCTAGCATCATCGCTGTATCGCTGTAAGTACCAGTGTGTAGAATGTGTTGATTATCTAAGATGAATTTATAATCTTAATTTAAGTCATCTGAAAAGGGTCAGTTTAGCGAGCTCATCGCGGAAAATTACAAACTGCGTTAAATCAGTTTAACGTAGGCAAACACAAAAGGAATAGATTTAAAGATGGAATTATGACGATTCTGCCTGTGTATAATACTTGTAGTTTACTATTCCGACAAAAGACAGTGGAGCAGAAACACAGATTCCAGCTCAACCAATAGCGTACCGCGACACTGGTCAAGCAGTGAGTGGGTTGAAATCTTTAGACTGACGAACGATTAAACTGAAATCAAGTGTGCTTCTAACTGATTTAAGTGTGTGTCTAAGCACAACAAATATAATATTGCAGTGAACGATATAGAGACTTGATTTAATAGATGATTAGCGAATAGGTTTAGAATGAGCTTTGCATTCAAACCGGGAATGGCGTCATACATTCTGCGCGGGTCATTGTAGACTGGCAAGTCAGTTATGTAAAATGGTGTCTGCTACAGCTCAGTTTTCGGCTTGCGCTGTGAGTTGAACTATGGTTATCTGCAGCCAGCTAAGCGCTTGGCTACAGTAACAGCAAAAAGTAATACCAAAGAAACAATAATATGGTATGGTGTATAATGCGAAAAGATAACAAGTAACAACACACATACTCACACAAATGGGTGCACGCACGCACGAAAACTCTCTTACACGCACGCACACACATACACACACACACTCAAAGGCAGCCGCATACACACTCCCTACTCCGTCCTCATGCATACACATCACAATCAAGTAATCAGTCTGGATGGAAAAAGCATGTTATTAAATGGTAGTGAGGGATAGGCCTTAATCATGGTCACAGGTAAAGAGGTATGTTTTTAGGCCTGACCTGAAAGACTCTAAGGACTGGCTGTTTCAGAGAGTATGACAGAAGGTTCCAGAGCTTACCTGCTGAGATAGTAAAGGCTAGTTGGCCATGCTGTTTGTGTGAAAAATTATACAGAGACTACCATGCAGCTTTACCTGCATCCAACGGAAAATGTTAACCACACATCAGTGACGCAGTATAGCGTTATCTGAGTCAGTTTTTGTCACATCTCATGACAAACCAAGGTGTGTGTCCCTTACCCCCTCCTTGTTCTCCCACCCCATTCAGCTGGAGAGCGGTGTGGGTTGTGCGGATTGCACGGCAATCTCATGTGTCTCAGTTCAGGCTGTCACTGAACTGAGATCAACCTTTCCTGAGCTGGTCAGTCAGTGACAGGATTCTAGGCTTTTCACCTGCGACTGGTATTGGTGGCAGTCGTGTCTGCTTTACACTCTTCAGGGCTGTTTGCCTGGTTTTGCACTCTGCAGTGGGGATAATTTTTCCTCCGAGTGTTGGGTGCTCTTCGTTCGGTGTTCTGTGTTTGGTGTCTTTCAGCGTCTGGGTGGCAGTACCCGCCTGAAAGTGCTTTCAGCGTTCCCACTTTCCATGTCTTCCACTGACTTCCCTACCCTTTCACTGACCCTCCACTGTCTTCCCTGGAATCCCACTACCAGCCTTTGACTTCCATGGTCCAGGCCTCCATTGGCTGCTGGTGCCTGCTGCTGCCTTCCATCGCCAGCGTTCTCTGGCCTGGTGCTCGGCTGTCTTGGTGCTCTCCATCTTCATAGTCACTGTTCTTCGTCTTCGTCGTCACTCTTCTTCGACGTCGTCACTTACTGTTCTTCATCGTCGTCGTCGTTGTCACTACTTCATCATCAACGTTGTGCTTGTGTTTCCATGTCACTCTGTACACATATTCACACACTCACACACACTCATGTGCTATTCGTTTATTTTCCTTCCAGAAGTGAATTTATTCACTCATGAGCCCATTGCCCTTCACTTGAAGGATTGTGATTATTTCCACATTTTGTGCCATTCCATACTCTTTAGTTAAGCTGCTGGATAACTTGTCTTTGTAGTAGTGTGCTTTGTTGTTTTCCGTCGTCTGTTTAACCCTCTGTGTATTGTCTGCTCCATGTGCTGAATAAATTTATACTGAACTCTTATCCTGTTACAGTCTGTGTTTGTGGTGTCAGGGTGTTAGTGCTGGGTCAGGTGGCGGTTACTTGTCCGGTCTCTTATAGAACGTGACAGTTTTAAGGTATGACACTGTGTTGTGTTTACTGAACATTGTACCTGTGGGGAAGGGGGTGGGGGCGTGACCCAGAAATGTGTACATCGGCGTTACTGAAGTCAATCTTATCACATGGACTACACAATATAGCATTACCTGCGTCGAATGGAAAACATTACCCCAAGACTATTCAGTGTAAACACAATCTTCATCGATCTTAAATTACACAGAAATTATACTACGACGCTTTTCCGGCGTCAAACGGAAATAATTATACACGACTACACAATGTAACGATACTTGGGCAGTACCCAGACACTACTGACACAGCATAGCATTGCCTGTGTGAACAGGAAACATCAACCAAAGTCTCCACAACAGACCGCATCAACAGCCACTGTCTCCAAAATGCTGGGTGAAGTGGTGGAATTTCTCCAGCTCCTCTGCAGACACCGTCTTCCTGTGTGTGGAGATGGATGTGAGGAAGTCTGCAAGGCGAACCTCCCGCGGCGTCACCTGCACACACACACACACACACACACACACACACGGAGAGACAAACACACACACACACACACACACACACACACAAACACACACCAAAATTTTTTTTTAAACAAGTAACGTACCCACACACACACACACACACCACACACACACACACAGACACAAACACACACCAAAAAAAATTTTTTAAACACGCAACGTTCCCACGGCGTGCGCTCACACACACACACACGCACTAAAAAAAATCTGTTATGGTCATGTACAACTATAGAGAGAAGGGTGGGGGGAGGTGGAGAGATACAGAGGTGAGGGTAGAGGAGTGGAAAAGACAGACAGAGAGATGGGGAAAAAAAGAGACAAACAGAGAGAGAGACAAAGAAAACTAGGGAGAGAGACAGAGATGGAGAGACAGACAGAGAGATAAATCAATTTTATTCATTCATTCACTCATTCATTTTTTCATTCATTTTTCTCCCCTTCTCTTATTCTTTCAGCTGGTTTGCAGTTGTTGTTTTCTTCACTGTTCACCCACCATCTTTCCCTCCTTCTTGCCCTATTTTGCCTGATCATTCCCCCCTTCCATCCACACTTCTCTCTTCCCTCCCTCCTAATTCCCCCCTTCCATCCACACTTCTCTCTTCCCTCCCTCCTAATTCCCCCCTTCCATCCACACTTCTCTCTTCCCTCCCTCCTAATTCCCCCTTCCATCCACACTTCTCTCTTCCCTCCCTCCTAATTCCCCCCCCTCCATCCACACTTCTCTCTTCCCTCCCTCCTAATTCCCCCCCCCCTCCATCCACACTTCTCTCTTCCCTCCCTCCTAATTCCCCCCTCCATCCACACTTCTCTCTTCCCTCCCTCCTAATTCCCCCCCTCCATCCACACTTCTCTCTTCCCTCCCTCCTAATTCCCCCCTTCCATCCACACTTCTCTCTTCCCTCCCTCCTAATTCCCCCTTCCATCCACACTTCTCTCTTCCCTCCCTTCTCATTCCCCCCCTTCCATCCACACTTCCCTCTTCCCTCCCTCCTAATTCCCCCCCTTCCATCCACACTTCTCTCTTCCCTCCCTCCTAATTCCTCCCCTCCATCCACACTTCTCTCTTCCCTCCCTCCTAATTCCCCCCCTTCCATCCACACTTCTCTCTTCCCTCCCTCCTAATTCCCCCCTCCATCCACACTTCTCTCTTCCCTCCCTCCTAATTCCCCCCCTTCCATCCACACTTCTCTCTTCCCTCCCTCCTAATTCCCCCCTTCCATCCACACTTCTCTCTTCCCTCCCTCCTAATTCCCCCTTCCATCCACACTTCTCTCTTCCCTCCCTTCTCATTCCCCCCCTTCCATCCACACTTCCCTCTTCCCTCCCTCCTAATTCCCCCCCTTCCATCCACACTTCTCTCTTCCCTCCCTCCTAATTCCCCCCCTTCCATCCACACTTCTCTCTTCCCTCCCTTCTCATTCCCCCCCTTCCATCCACACTTCCCTCTTCCCTCCCTCCTAATTCCCCCCCTTCCATCCACACTTCTCTCTTCCCTCCCTCCTAATTCCCCCCCTCCATCCACACTTCTCTCTTCCCTCCCTCCTAATTCCCCCCCTTCCATCCACACTTCCCTCTTCCCTCCCTCCTAATTCCCCCCCTCCATCCACACCTCCTTCCTAATTCCTCCCTTCTCATTCCCCCCTTCTATCAACACTTCTCTCTTCTCTACTTCATAATTCCCCCTTCAATCCACACTTCCATCCCTTCTAATTCCCCCCTTCTATCAACACTTCTCTCTTCCCTACTTCCTAATTCCTCCCTTCCATCCACACTTCTCTCTTCCCTCCCTCCTAATTCCCCCCTTCCATCCACACCTCCTTCCTAATTCCTCCCTTCTACCCACAATTCTCTTCCCTTCCCTTCCCTCCTTCCTTCCTTCTCGACACATTCATCAAGAGTTTTACCTTGTCAGGCGGAAGATCAGACAAGTTGGCCACAAAGGCTCCTTGCTGCTCGGCAGAGCAGGGCATGAAACGGCCGTCTAATACAGAGAGACAGAGAGAGAAAGAGAGAGGCAACATAATAGGATCTATTTATCTATCTTTATTTGTTGATAAAATTCTATTTGACAGTGCTGTCTACAGTCCAGCTGACCGCACAGGGCCATATCTGGACTGCCCACATCAAAAAACAAAAATCAATCATGTTCATCAGCAGGCTCTGTCACAACTTGGAAAAAACAGTTTTCTTATCCAATAAGCTCCTTTCTGTAAATAAGACCAGGCTGTTCTGAGGACATCAGCCCTTCCGCTTTATCGTCCCCAGATTACAAAAATTATTTGTTTTTAAAAAACACCATCCATTCCAGTGTTTACAATATAACTACCTGAGCACAAAAGCAAAAACAAAAAACAAACAAAAAAAAACATCAGATAGTACAACCAAGACTATGGAAACTTTAGAGGAAAAAACTATCAAGATTTGCTATATGAAAACAAAACAAACAACAACAAAAAAAAGGATGGGGAATGGACTGGAAAAGCAGAAAAGGCAGACAATATAAAAGAAGAAAGAAAGGCAGAAACAAAGACAGCAACTGAAAAAGTGGAAATTTATCATGCAGAACTCCTGGAAGGCTGGGATGCTATAAACACTGAAAGACCTCCGGCATCCCACCAGGATGGAAGGGTTAACAGAGTTCCCATAATGAAAACCATCATTGTTATCACCATCACCCCGGCCACCCCCTCCCTCTCCACTGACCGGGGTCTGTCTCCACTATCATCATCATCTCATCACCAATTGTATTGTATTATAATGTATTGTATTGCATTGCATTTTACTTTATCTGTTGTAATCTACTGTTTTGTATTACAATTTATTGTATTGTAGGGTAGGTATGGGTAATTGCAAACAGTGTCAAATCGTGAACGATTCATATACCGCCCCACCTCGAAGCGTTCTTGTTGCATTTCACAATTTAAGGTTTGCTTCGACCTTTTTCTAATACCTCAATGAATAACCATTTCCAAGAACCAGTCAAACATCAGCTATCTCTGGCTATTTCCACACTCTTTCTTCTCTTCGCGCACTATTGCCGAGCAAGGTTACAAACATGCTCTCAAAATCCTAAAATCAAAGGAAGCAAGATGTAGGACTTTGACAAAAATTATAATAGTTGATTTGATCAGATATGTTAAATGCGCATTACCAGCACTGGGAGAATTTAAGAAAGCATACTGGTGACAGATCAGAACGTCAGTTTTGACACCATAGGATATTTTGACGTGCGTCTATTTGCGAACGATGCTGCAGTTACTGAGCACTCTCAAAAGGGTGTGTTTGTGTGTGGTGTGGGGTGTGTGCGTTTAGATATGTTTGTGTGCATGTGTGATCAAAAACCAAATAAACAACAGTCTGGTGCGATGTGCCATTTATATATTATGTCTAATGAGTTAAAGACCTGCTCTGTTTTAATTGTCTACATGTACACAAAGAAAGCCATTGTTCGCAATTAGACTTGCCCATTTGTATTTACCCTCAGGCACCCTTGCTATTTCAAACGTCGACAAAACGTTGAAAAGAATGAGCAGACGAACTTTTCCTGGTGCAACCAGTCGGAGAAAGCCTTCAAAAACAAAAGAACTATGTTAGACTATCATATATGTTATCTTTACAGAACACATGTTGAGCTGGTCGCTTCGACTGGATCGTTCGCAATTAGGCATACCTACCCTACATATTGCATTGCATTGCATTGTATTGTATTGTATTGTATTGTATTGTATTGTATTGTGATGGAGTCCCCCGTCGGTCTGACAGATGAGTATGCAGGCAGGCTTATCTGTCAGTGTGTGTCCTCATATGGGAGAAGAGGCTGATTCTGGATGCGCAGCACTTCCCACAGTTGTTGCAAGGGAAAACGTCTTCAGAAGTTGAGCCCTGCTTCCTTCGCTCATGCTTCTCCTTAATGGCCAGTGTTCTCTTGTTTTCAAACGTCTTTATGCCACTAGAGCACAGCATCCTCCAACAAGAGCGGTCAAGGGCATCAGTTTCCCAGGAAGCGATGTCTTTGTCACAGGCTTTGAGGTTTGTCTTCAAGGTGTCCTTGAAGCACTTGCAGGGTCTTCCAAGTTCACGGTGGCCTTCCTTCAGCTGGCCATACAAAAGCATCTTCGGGATCCTGCTGTCTGTCATGCGGACAACGTGTCCTGTCCAGCATAGCTGACACTGGATCAGCAGGCTGCTCCTCTCTAACACCTGGAGGTTGGAGACCCTGTCTTCCCACTTTATGCCGAGGATCTTTCGTAGGCATCTCTGATGAAACTGCTCAAGTTGTTGAATGTGACAGTGATATATCGTCCATGTTTCACCACAGTACAACAAGGTGGTCAGCACAACAGCTCTGTAGGTTTTCATCTTGGTGCTGAGCCTGATGCCTTTGTTGTTCCACAGCCTGTTGTTGTGTCTGCCAAAGGTGGAGCTGACCTTGGCGATGTGCAGCGTCACTTCTGTATCAAGGACTCCATTGCTGCAAAGGGTGCTGCCCAGGTAGCAAAACTTGTCAACTGACTTGATCTCTGTGTCATCGATCTTGATTGCAGGTGGGGGGAAGGCACAGGCGTTCTGTGAGCTAGCTGGTTGGTACATGGACTCGGTCTTGCTGAGGCTGATGGTGAATCCAAAGCGCCTGCAGGAGGTTGAAAACCTGTCCATAATGAACTGCATGTCCTCATGGGTGTGTGCAGCAAGCGCGCAGTCATCAGTGAAGAGGAACTCTCTCAACAGTGCCTCAAATACCCTGAACCTGGCATGGAGTCGCCCCAAGTTGAAAAGTTTGCCATCTGTGCAAAACTGAATGTAGATGCCCCGGTCACAGTCTTGGAAGGTGTCAATCAGCATGGCAGAGAAGAGAATGGAGAACAGTGTGGGTGCCAGGACGCAGCCCTGCTTCACTCCATTTACCACAGGGAACGGATCCGACATGTCATTATTTTCTTGTACTCTCGCCTGCATGCCATCATGGAATGACACAATCAGCTGGATTAGGCTCTCTGGGCAGCCGAATTTTAGGAGGATCTTCCACAGACTACAGCGGTTCACCGTGTCGAAGGCCTTAGTCAGGTCTACAAAGACCATGTGGAGTTCCTTGTTCTGCTCACGGCACATCTCTTGCATCTGGCGTACGGCAAACACCATGTCACATGTTCCCCTGCCTGAGCGGAAGCTGCACTGTGCTTCAGGGATGACTGTGTTGGAGACATGGTCAACCAGTCTGTTCAGTATGACGCGGGCGAAGATCTTGCCGGCGATGCAGAGGAGAGAGATTCCACGGTGGTTATCACAGGATGTTTTGTCTCCCTTCTGTTTGTAAATGTGGAAAATTGAAGCATCCTTGAAATCCTGGGGGACCTCCCCTCTCTCACAGATAGACTGGAACAGGGCGGTCAGCTTGTCTGTCAGCACCTCGCCTCCATACTTGTAGATGTAAGCCAGGATTCCATCTGCTCCTGGTGCTTTTCCTGACATTGTCAGCTTCAGGGCCTTCCGGGTCTCGGCCTTGGTGGGAGAGGCAGCTAGCGAGTCACTGACTGGTAGCTGTGGGAGGGCTGCAATTGCCTTGTCAGATACGGACAAGTCCCTGTTGAGGAGGGTGTTGAAGTGCTCTGCCCAGCAGACAAGGATGTCTTTCTTGTCTGTCAGGAGGGTGGTCTGGTCCAAGGCTCGGACAGGGGTTGATCCTGTGACTCTTGGCCCATACACAGCTCGGAGACCATCATGGAAGGTCTTCATGTCGTGAGCATCAGCAGCGGACTGAAGCTCTTCGGACTTTCTCTCCCACCAGGTGTTCTTCATCTCACGCAGCCTCTTCTGTATGAGTTGCTTGGTTTGCAAGAACTGGTTCTCCTTCCTCTGGCAGTCTTTATCGGAAATGTGATCCTGATGCCGTATATGCAGTGTGTTCAGAATTTGGAGATTCCAGAGTCGTTCTCATCAAACCAGTCTTTGTGGCTCCTCTGTACAAAGCTGAGTGTGTCAGCTGCTGCTGTGTACACAGCATCTCTAAAGGTGCTCCATACCTCTTCTACATCAGTAGATGCAGGAATGTCTTGGAGAGCTGCCTGGATTTGCTGCTGCAGCACATCCTTGGTGGTAGGGAGGCGGTGGATGTTCAGCTTCCTAGGGGGTTTCTGCCTGGCTGGTTGGAGCTTGTGTGCAAGTCTGATGTTCATCTTGCTGCGTACCAGGCGATGGTCCAAAAAACAGACTGCTCCTCTCATGCAGCGTGTAATGGAAACATCAACTCTGTCCCTCTGCCAGACAATCACATAGTCCAGCATGTGCCACTGCTTGGAGCGGGGGTGAATCCATGTGTTCTTGTACTTGTCCGCTTGTTGGAAGAGGGTGCTGTTGATGGTCAGTCCATGCTGCGCGCAGAGTGAGAGCAAAAGCAGTCCGTTTGAGTTGCACCTGCCAGTGCCATGCTGTCCGAGGACTTTTGGCCATGAGGAGAAGTCCACGCCGACGCGGGCATTGAAATCCACAAGTATGATCAGCCTGTCCTTTCTGTCTACCGCTGAAATGGTGCGGCTGAGCTCCTCGTAGAAAGCTTCTTTGATGTCATCAGGGTTGGTCATCGTTGGGGCATAGCAGCTGATGACTGTGGAGAAGCGATCCTTGGACAGCTTCAGACACAGGGTCATCAGCCTGTCGTTTATCCCTAGTGGAAGGCTGTCAAGCTGTCGTGCAAGTTTGGTTCGTATGGCAAAGCCCACGCCTGAGGTTCTTGGGGTGCCATCTGGCTTCCCAATGCAGAAGAAGGTGTAGCCCTCCCAACTTCCTCCAGCTGGGTTTCACTGGCAAACCTGTTTCGCTCAGGGCTGCTATGTCCACCTGGTAGTGATCAAGCATTCTAATAATGAGCGCTGTGCGTCTTTCTGGTCTGTCATCTCTGTCTATGAGGGTGCGAACATTCCAGGCACCCAGAGTCAGGGCATGACTCCTGGTTCTTTTCTTCTGTTGTTTTCAACCGCTAGTGTTGGATATCCAAGTATTTGCAGTTTCCTACTTGGTACTAGGCAAGGCTGGCTTTGTTTAGGGATCCTTTTATCTCACCTTCCCCATGTGGGGAGAGCAGTGCTGTCCCCAAAAAGGGCTGCTCTGACACTGTGGGAGGATACGGGCACCGCATCTGTCCCAGTCTACGGCGGACGACCATCAACTCACAGCCGCCTGCGTGCAGAGCCGTGACTAGGAACTGCCAGCAGCATCCTCTGCCTGTCCACCGTTACCACTTCTCCATCAATGCAGGGCTTGGGAAAGCTGGGTGTCGAAGGGCTAGCTCGTCGTTCCGACATTAGCCTGGTTGCCTGACCAGCACAGGTGACTTTTTTTTTAGTGAGGAGGAGTTGTGCAGTCCCTTCCCCACTTTCTTGCCTACCGACGCTCACAGTCCCACAGGTGCATATACTGCCACGTGTAGGATGGCCTCAGCAGATGCAGGTTTTTTCTTCGGAGCTCCGTCTCCTAGGAGGACTTCCAGCCAAGGATAAGAGCTCCCCCTGCCATTTGGTCATCCTCTTCCGCCTTCACAGCCGTTGGGAAAGGTTTCCTCCTCTGCCTGGCCCGTCGTTGGGAGACTTCACATGTGGCAGGTAGTACTGGGTTACATGGTACCAGTAGCAAGGGCTATGCCCCTGACCTGATGTTGTATTGTATTGTATTACTTTTTGCCACTGCAGATTTCTGTGTATGAATTTCAGGCTGCTCTGTCCTGTAAGAGCGTATCGCCAGTGCAGTGCCACCGTTTTTTCTCCTTTTTTTTTTCCTGTGTACAAGTGTTTTTGTTTTTGTAATTTAGAAAAAGCTCAAGCCAAAAAGAAAATTATAACAAGACTTAGTAAAGAAACTGGTGAAGTTATAACAGATCAAAGAGAAATACTACTTGAACAGGTGTCTTACTTTAAAAACTTATATAGTCAGACAACAGCAGTAGATGATGTAAGGGAAGCAACCGACATATTTATGGCAGATGAAAATTTCCCTTGTTTGAATGGTACGGATGCTGCTGTGTGTGAGGGACCTGTCACTTTAGAGGAAATGCACTTGCGAAAATGAAGAACGGGTCTGCCCCAGGCTGTGATGGAATTACAGTAGAATTCTTTAAAACATTTTGGTGTAAAATAGGCAGAATCGTGACAAATTCCTTCGTAGAATCCTTTCATAAAGGTGAACTCTCTTACTCTCAAAAGCAAGGAATTATAACATTGATACACAAAGGAAAAGACCTAGAAAGAGATAAGCTAAATAACTGGAGACCTATAACCCTACTCAATACAGATTACAAACTACTAGCAGAAAGGCTGTCATCCGTTGTTCACACTTTAGTTAATGAAGATCAAGCAGGCTACATTAAAGGCAGAAACATATCTACAATTATCAGATCGATTGATGACGTTATTAATTATCTGAATAAAACAAAGAAAGCAGGATACTTATTAGCAGCAGATTACTCCAAAGCATTCGACTCCATATCAAAAAGTTTCTTGTTACATGCTTTTTCTGTCTTTGGTTTTGGACCAGTCTTTCAAAAATGGGTTACTGTCTTATTTAAAGGATGTACAAGTTCTGTTAATCATGGTGGTTGGATATCTGAACCTTTCGACGTGCTGTGTGGTATCAGACAAGGATGCCCATTTTCACCTTTGGCATTCGTGTTAGCTGTTGAATTATTAGCTATTAAAATAAGAAACAGTCCCATAGTGGGAACTGTACCCCCCCAATCCTAGAGAAATGAGGATGTGCATTTAAAAGTAAAACAACTGGCAGATGACACAACCTTGTTTCTCAGAGATATAGAGGACATGAATAGATCGTTTAACATTTTTACTTCTTTTGAAAGATTCTCTGGACTGAAATTGAATGAACATAAAACAAAGGCACTAAGACTAGGTAGACAGAAAAGAGAGGTAAATCTTCCATTCTCAACAGTAGATAGAATAAAGATATTAGGAATCCATTTCAAAAATAACCGAATGGCCAAAGACATTGAAGATAACTGGACAAGCAGGATTGATCGAGTGAACAAAATCATTAAAGAGTGGAGTAAACGTGACTTAAGTATTCAAGGGAAAGTAGTCGTGATAAAATCATTTCTTGTCAGTCAATTCATTTACGTTATGCAGCCGATTGGCCTTCCAACTGAGTTCTGAATAAAATAAACTCAATTCTGTATAAGTTTCTGTGGCAGAAAAAAACACAGTAACAAGAAAGCTTTCGAGAAAGTAAAAAGAAAAGTAATGGAAGCAAGTGTAGAAGAAAGTGGTCTGAACATGATAAACATGATCCAGCTCCAAAAATGTTTTCACCTACAATGGGCAGGAAAACTGTTTGGGGCGACAGCCAAGGAAAACTGGAGTGTGATCCCTAAATGGCATATGGATAAACTTGTTAAAGAAAATGTGTTTCTCTTAAATTGTAGATCAAAAGATCTAATAGTAGGTGGCGGCAGTGAAAATTTAAATATTCATTACAATGACTGAATGTGATTTTTGGCAAACAACATGACAATATAAGAAAAACAAACAAAAAGAAAAAAAGAGTAAGTGAATATCTTGATTGGTTCTGAAGATATTCCATTTGAAAGATGTGACGATGCGTACATGCTGTTAGTACTTAATATTTTCACATTTTCACAGTCACACTGTACTGTCCATGAGGGTACTGTAATGAAAACTCATATACTTCTAAAAACCATATGATAATGGCATATTGCACAAGAAAAAAATAACACTTCAGCAGCAAAGAAATTGGAAAATATGCCTGTCAAAGTAGGGGGAAATAGAAAATCAAGACATGTCAATCTGCACAGAATAGCAACTTTGAAGGTCTACAGCACTGAAAAGAATAGACAGTTGCATTTCATAATAAAATATCTTGCAGAATACATCACAAAAAGTGCACTGAATTTTTTTCAGGCAGGATAATTAACTGGATTTTAAGTATCAGAGTCTCAAACTTTGAAAAATCTTCAATTTGACCAGCGAAAAAAAGACGGTTTATTGGGGTAGCATGCAGCAAAGATGAATATTTCAGTAACTGTCACAAGTAGGACCAGGAAATTTTGTGTGTGTATTGAGTGAAATGTCAGCTTTCAAAATAAATTAAAATCAACCTTAAAACTTCTATCTAAAGTTGGCAGAAAAGGAATGATACCCAATTTTCTCATAAATAAGGGTGCATGTTGTGGATGAGACTTCTTCAAAATTTTTGTTTTTGAAAAAATATTGAAGTTACAGCCACAATAAGTTACCAGTGGTCTTGGCTGATCAGCTTCTGCAAAATTACTGCAAATTTTTAAACAAATGCAACTTGAGAGCATTATACAGTATGGGTAGGTTGATGGGGCATTCCATGACAAAGGTTCCCAGGATGGAGCAAATATTACTTAAGTTGCTAGCAAAAATGACAGATATATGAATCTGTTTTCTTTCAGCTCTCTAGCTTTTTCTTCCATCCATGAACTCAGTCATGCATTTCATTGTAGAAGAACCACAATAAATAAGAAATAAAAGGTGGATGATGCATCTTTATTTCTTCACAAAATGGCATTCGATTCACAAGAGAGAAAATGCACACCAAAAAATCTCTTTTTTGGCACTCACAGGTTTCCTGGCATCAGCAATAACATGCTGCTCGCTACCTGAGCTGTTCATACTGGCCTTTTTGGATCATTGAATAGGTTTTGCATGCCCTGCCATGAGCAGCCCTTTCTGCAACATGTTAGATACACAGATCAGCTCATAAGAAAGAACAAATGTTATATTCAATTTAAAACATACAACCAAAAAAAGAGCTCTCAGTTTAATATATGTTTAGGATTTTGTCAATTTCGGTGTGTTTTGAGTGGGAGGAAAACACTGTGATAACAGAATTATAAAATGGCATACTAACAGGTAAGTATTCATTCAACACAAAATTCACTGCACTGAACTATTTGGCTGCATTTACCTTTCACACAATAACTCAAATTGCAGCAACAACTTATGCTTTGACAACTGAGGCTGAAGTTTTGGGGGTCTGTCCTTTCCAGTTGCTGACAAGAGCTTTGCCATCTACATGTACTGTTCAACTTATGTGTCTTTGTTGCATGCGATTATTTACTCAGATATTTCCACTTCAGGGTACTACATTTCATGATTGAGATGAGTATATTACTAAATGTCTTAGGTATATATGGTTACTAAATATTGAATATTTTATTGTTAATATGCACATCATACTTAGTATCTTATTCTTTGATATATATTTTGTGTACTCACCTTTATTTGTGTGTGTATGTGAGAATGCATGTCTTAGATATATATATATCGAAGTGAATATTTCATTCACAATATGTGCATGGTATTTTGCATTTTATCATTTCATGAATTATCCCTTTGTTTCCTGTTTCATGCAGTCAAGATGCACAGCATATCATGGGTTACATGAACACACACACACACACACACACACACACACACACACACATTATACTCTTAATTGCTGGATCCCAGATAGTGTTATATAGTTTGACTAACCTGATGTGCAGCTTAGGCTATGGGTATTACTGTACTGATTTTCTTTTTACTAATTTTAGTTTGTTAAAAATTGGTGTTATTTTTTTTTAAGAAACAGGATGTTGACTGCACTGTTCAAATTAATCATATATCTCTTCGCATTACACTTTTTTCATACTCAGACATACACATACTCACAAGCATACATGTGCAAATGCAAACTTGCTCTCTCTCTCTCTCTCTCACTCACACACACACCACACACACACACACACACACACACACACACACACACACACAGACCTACTCCACTGACAGGAAAGAAATGGGGAAGGGGATGACTGGAGGGAGGAGGTGGTGGATTATATCACTGTCAGCAGTCAGGGATTCTAAGCTGGAGCAAGTGGTCAATGATTTGGCTCAGTGCTAAGTTTGCCACAACCATTGACAACCCCCTCCCCTCTCCTTACCATTGGTGGGAGATATTCAGAGACAAGTGAGGGGAATAATTATACAACTCTCAGCAAATTATTAAAGTGAAGTTTGCAGAGGAGATAGGGGGAGGTGGGTGGGGGGGGGGGGGACCAGGGGGTTAGTATGAATTGGTGTTCTTGTTCTTTTTGGAATGTGAGAGCATAGTATCTATCTGTCTGTATATATAAAGTTTCACAGCTATTGAAGCAGAATGCAACTATAATATCAGACTTTTGTGTGATGTTGAATGAAATGCTCATTTTATGGAAAAAGAAACCACATTACAATTTTTTACTCACTTATTTAACACTCACCGAGTCTGTAGCAGACGACGCTAATGCTGTCCCGAGCACTTCCGGTTTTAGACGCAGGTAATATTTTGCTTACTAAAGCAAAAATCAATCAAATATTAGTAATTGGAATTCATGGGCTCCGTTTTAACATGTCCATTTTTCATTCTGTATCAGTAGTTTTTGTGTGTTTTACTCAGAAAAAAATAAATCGTGTTCCGATTGAAACACGGTGTCATGTTACGAAAACACTGATGAAATAGATCCAAGCTGCTCAGTTACTGACATCGATCAAAATCCTGATTCAAAGAATTTCAGCTCAATATTGTGCTTGAAAGTGCTAAAGACATTCATTTTCAAAAATAATATAAAACTTACCAATGAAACTTAAGATTTTCAGGAGAAACAATGCCATTTTTGTGTTAGATGAAGTGCCGCTCTCCTGTGTCGAATGTTGATTGTGCCGACACAACTGACGAAGAGGGGTACCTGCTTTTGAATCGCTTCAGCAAATTGCTCATGGATCAAAAATCTTAGTTTCGGATACCATTAAAATCAGCAGAAAATGCTCTTTACTGCTCATACAGTATCACGTAGGGTCAGATTTCTTTTTCGAACTGCGCGAGGCGTTGAAAGATAGCCAAAAAATTCCCGTAACTTTGCGCTCAGATCTAACTACCCTACTTCGCCCAAGGCTTGGAAAAAAACACACGAAAATTCTCCTTGAACTTTCGCCTTTCACGGCTCCCAGTTTTTCGAGCAGTAACCAATGAATGGAAAACAACGGATGCGATTTTTTTCCACTAAGTGGTTGAAACTAACTGTGTCCTGCTCAGAAAGACGCCGGCCGCCATTGAACAAGGATCGCTATTTCGCGTTACAGTACACTTCTTTTTCTTCCATCCGCGAACTCATTCACGCATTGCATAAAGCAAACACAATAAAAATTAAAAATATGGATGATAAATAATTATTTCAATTGGATAGTTTTTCACGAAATGAAATCAAATTTGAGAAAATGCACTTCAAAATTAGTCAATTTTTTAGGCATTCATAGGTTTCCCGGCATCGGCCATGGGGGCTGCCGCTACCTACTAATAGGTTTGAACATGATAGATAACGATTTTTGGAAAGATCTGGTTAGTTCGTATCTTGACAGCAGGCCGTTAAAATCACTTTCAGATATCAAAAGTAACAACTTTCACTCCCAATTGCTGTTTAACAACGCCTTGATAAAGTATAAAAACAAATTATTATTCTTCAAATCTTGGAATGAGAAAGGACTTGAACAAGTAAAAGACATAATCAATTTCAGGGAAAATGGAGTGTCGTCTTTAAGAGAGGTACAGGATATAGTGCGTAAAAACAAAGCAGGCATTGTTTTTGAATATAACGCATTGATAAATTCGATACCAAAAGCATGGCTTCAATGGATAGAAAGAGGGGAAAAGGAGAATGAAACACAGAAATGTGATGTAAGCCTGTACAACACAAATCTAAAACAGATTTTTTTAAATGCACTCATAAACAAAGAGAAAACAGTTCCCAACGCATACTACTTCTGGCTCAGAAAATTTGGTATCCACTTACTCGTGTCAACCTGGTCTATAGCGAGAGATATAACAACAGAAACTAGATTAAGAGTTCTGCACTGGAAAATTTTACACAACATCTACCCCACCAATATCCTTCTAAACAAAATGAAAGTAGCAGAAAACAATAAATGTCCCTATTGTAAAGATTTGGTAGATTACATTGAACACTTTTTTTTGATTGCCCAGTAACACACAACTTCTGGAAGCATATTGAACAAAAACTACTAACAGAAACAAGCGTCCACTTGAAACTGTCAGCATCAGATATCCTGTTTGGGATTGAAAATTCACCACATCTAAAAGGAAATTATGCGTATATCAATAATATAATATTAGTGGGTAAAATGTGTGTAAGTATCTATAAAAGACCAAATCAGTCTTTCCCTTACATGTTATTTTTGAACGAGAATTTGAAACAAGACGAATTCACGTGGAAAAAAAACAACACCTCCATCTACAAATAACGTCAAATGATCGAATGAGAAGTGAGAAAGAGACAAATATGCACACAGAAAGCACACCAGAGCATGACCCCCCCCCGCCCCCACCTCAACCCCTCCCCCACGCCCCAGACAAACCAAACAATCTTCCAACACTAAATTTTTGCAACATGATTGTCATATATGAAGAAACAGACAGACATAGAATTGTGTATGAATGAAGGTGAAAAAAAACAAAAACAAAGAAAAACATTGATTCCAAGTTTTGTACACTTAATTGTATGACTTGTACATTTTCCTTCCATATTATTGTAACAAGCCCAAATTCAGTGAATGAAAAGACGTATTTATTCCATAAACGCTATTGATTACTTTCGCATTGTGTGATTTATATACAAAATAAAACGGTGGTCGACCCAAGAAAGTCTGGGTAAAAAAAATGTAAAAATTAAAAATTAAAAATTTTAAAAAAGTGTTTTTGTTTTACTACAGAATTTTGTCATGATATTACCCATTTGTTGCTGTGGGTTCTTTCAAAGCGCACAAAGTACATGCCAGCAGCACATGGGACCTAGGTGTATAGCCTCATCCAAAAAGACTCAGCCACCATGTACCGTCATCGTCATCCCTGCTACCTTCTCTCTTTTCCTCCCCTATCCCTCTCTCCCCGCGTACCATGGAGCTGTCTCCAGTGGGTGGCCTGGCGGAGGTCCCTGACTGGCTGGAAGAGGGCGCCCAGTGTCATGGTGGCCAGGTCGCTGCCCGAGTAGCCCTCCGTACAGTCCGCCAGCTGCTCCCAGTCTGGGCAGTCCAGGTCCACGCACGTGCTGCCTGCATGCTGCTGCATCAGCTGGATCCGTGACTCCCTGTGGGGGCAAACACCGGGGCTGAGTTACACGAACGATTATAGCGGTGCTGTGTTCGTTCAGCGTTAAGAAGCTGATAATAATAATAATGATGATGATAATAATAATGTGTGTGTGTCTGTGACATGGGAGACTGACACAGAGATATGGGAGACGGCAGAAACAAGGGAGACAGACACAGTTAGGGGACTATGGGATACGTCTATGACAGGGGGAGACAGACACAGTGAAGGGGACTATGGGATAAGTCTGTGACAGGAGGAGACTGAAACAGTGAAGAGGACTATGGGATAAGTCTATGACAGGGGGAGACAGAGACAGGGGACTATGGGATCAATCAGTGAAAGGGAGAGACAGAGACAGTGAAGTGGACTATGGGATAATTCACTGACGGGGAGACAGAGACAGTGAAGGGGACTGTAAGTCAGTTTCAGAGGGAGACAGAGAGTGTGAAGGGGACTATGGGATAAATCAGTGACAGGGGGAGACAGAGTGAAGGGGACTATGGGATCAATCTCTGACAAGGGGAGACAGAGACAGTGAAGGGGACTATGGGATAATTTGGTGAGAGGGGGAGACAGAGACAGTGAAGTGTACTATGGGATAAATCAGTGACACAGGGAGACAGAGACAGTAAAGAGGACTATGGGATAAGTCAGTGACAGGGGGAAACAGAGAGTGTGAGAGAACTGGGATAAATCAGTCACAGGGAGAGGCAGAGACAGTGAAGAGGACTATGGGATAAGTCTGGGACAGGTGGAGACAGAGACAGTGAAGGTGACAATGGGATAAGTCAGGGACAGGGGGAGACAGAGTGAAGGGGACTATGGGATAAATCAGTGACAGGGGGAGACAGAGACAGGGGACTAAGGGATAAGTCAGTGACAGGGGGAGACAGAGACAGTTAGGGGACTATGAGATAAACAGTGAAGAGGACTATGGGATAAGTCTGTGACACGGGGAGACCGAGACAGTGAATGGGACTATGGGATAAATCAGTGACAGGGGGAGACAGAGACAGTGAAGGTGACTATGGGATAAGTCTTGGACAGGGGGAGACAGAGATAGTTAGAAGACTATGGGATAAGTGAGGGACAGGGGGAGACAGAAACAGTGAAGGTGACTATGGGATATGTTAGTGACAGGAGGATACAGAGACAGGGGACTATGGGATAAATCATTTACAGGGGGACAGAGACAGTGAAAGGAACTATGGGATAAATCAGTGACAGGGGGAGACAGATACAGTCGGGGGACTAAGGGATAATTTGGTGACAGGGGGAGACAGTGAAGGGGACTGGGAAAAATCAATGACAGGGGGAGACAGAGACAGTGAAGGGGACTATGGGATAAATCAGTGACAGGGGGAGACAGATACAGTCAGGGGACTATGGGATAAATCAATGACACAGGGAGACAGAGACAGTAAAGAGGACTATGGGATAAGTCAGGACAGGGGAAGACAGAGACAGCTAGGGGACTATGGGATAAGTCAGTGACAGGGGGAAACAGAAAGTGTGAGAGAACTGGGATAAATCAGTCACAAGGAGAGGCAGAGACAGTGAAGAGGACTATGGGGTAAGTCAGTGACAGGGGGAGACAGAGACAGTGAAGGTGACAATGGGATAAGTCAGGGACAGGGGGAGACAGAGAAAGTGAAGGGGACTATGGGATAAATCAGTGACAGGGGGAGACAAAGACAGTGAAGGGGAGTATGGGATAAATCAGTGACAGGGGGAGACAGAGACAGTTAGGGGACTATGAGATAAACAGTGAAGAGGACTATGGGATAAGTCTATGACAGGGGGAGACCGAGACAGTGAATGGGACTATGGGATAATTCAGTGACAGGGGATGACAGCGACAGTCAAGGGGACTATGGGATAAGTCAGTGACAGGGGGAGACAGAGACAGTGAAGGTGACTATGGGATAAGTCTTGGACAGGGGGAGACAGAGACAGTTAGAAGACTATGGGATAAGTGAAGGACAGGGGGAGACAGAGACAGTGAAGGGAACTATGGGATATGTCAGTGGCAGGGGGATACAGAGACAGTTTGGGGACTATGGGATAAATCATTTACAGGGGGACAGAGACAGTGAAAGGAACTATGGGATAAATCAGTGACAGGGGGAGACAGAGACAGTTAGGGGACTACGTGTATGAGATAAATCAGTGACAGGGGAGACAGAGACAGTGAAGGTGACTATGGGATAAATCAGTGACAGGTCCAGACAGAGACAGTGAAGGGGACTATGGGATAAATCAGTGACAGAGGGAGACACAGACAGTTAGGGGACTATCGGATAGGTCAGTGAGAGGGGTGAACAGAGAGAGTTAGGGGACTGGGATAAATCAGTCACAGAGACAGACACAGTTCGGGGACTATGGGATAAGTCAGGGACAGGGGGAGACAGAGACAGTGAAGGGGACTATGGTATAAGTCAGGGACAGGGCAAGACAGACACAGTTCGGGGACTATGGGATAAGTCAGTGACAGGGGGAGACACAGACAGTGAAGGGGACTATGGGATAAATCAGTGAAAGGGGGAGACAGAGACAGTGAAGGGGACTATGGGATATGTCAGGGACATGGGGAGACAGAGATAGTGAAGGAGACTATGGGATGTCAGGGACAGGGGAAGACAGAGATAGGGGACTATGGGATAAGTCACTGGCAGGGGGATACAGAGACAGTGAAGGGGACTATAGGGTAAGTCAGTGACAGGGGGAGACAGAGAGAGTGAGAGAACTGGGATAAATCAGTCACAGGGAGAGACAGAGACAGTGAAGAGGACTATGGGTTAAGTCAGGGACAGGGGAAGACAATGACAGGGGACTATGGGGTACGTCAGTGACAGGGGGAGACAGAAACAGTGAAGGGGACTGTGGGATAAATCAGTGACAGGGGGAGACAGAGACAGGTGACTATGGGATAAATCAGTGACAAGGAGAGACAGACACAGTGAAGGGGACTATGGGATAAATCAGTGACAGGGGCAGACAGAGACAGTGAAGAGGACTATGGGATAAATCAGTGACAGGGGGAGACAGAGACAGTGAAGGGGACTGTGGGATGAATCAGTGACATGGGGAGACAGAGACAGTGAAGGGGACTATGGGACAAGTCAGTGCCAGGGGGAGACAGAGATTTATGGGACTGGAGTAAATCACTGACAGGGGGAGACAGAGACAGTTAGGGGACTATGGGATAAATCAGTAACAGGGGGAGACAGATACAGTCAGGCAACTGTGGTATAATACGATGACAGGGGGATACAGAGACAGGGGACTATGGAATAAATCAATGGCAGGGGGAGACAGAGACAGTGAAGAGGACTATGGAATAAATCAATGGCAGGGGGAGACAGAGACAGTGAAGAGGACTATGGGATAAGTCAGTGACAGGGGGAGACAAAGACAGTAAAGAGGACTATGGGATAAGTCAGTGACAGGGGGAGACAGAGACAGTTAGGGGACTATGGGATAAATCAGTGACAGTGGGAGACAGAGACAGTGAAGGGCACTATGGGATAAATCAGTGACACGGGGAGAGAGAGACAGTCAACAGGACTATGGGATAAATCAGTGACAGGGGAGACAGAGACAGTGAAGGGGACTGTGGGACAAGTCAGTGCCAGGGGGAGACAGAGATTTAGGGGACTGGAGTAAATCACTGACAGGGGGAGACAGTTACAGTCAAGTGACTGTGGTATAATACGATGACAGGGGGAGACAGAGACAGTGAAGGGGACTATGGGATAAGTCATGGACCTGTGGAGACAGAGACAGTGAAGGGGACTATGGGATAAGTCAGGGACAGGGGGAGATAGAGACAGTGAAGGGGAGTATGGGAAAAGTCAGTGACAGGGGGAGACAGATACAGTGAGGGGACTATTTCATAATTCGGTGACAGGTGGAGACAGAGACAGTGAAAGGGCCTATGGGATAAATCAGTGACAGTTGGAGACAGAGACAGTGAAAGGGACTATGGGATAAATCAGTGACAGGGTGAGAGAGAGACAGTAAACAGGACTATGGGATAAATCAGTGACAGGGGGAGACAGAGACAGTGAAGCGGACTATGGGAAAACTAGTGACAGGGGGAGACAGAGACAGAGAAGGGGACTAAGGAACAAGTCAGTGACAGGGGGAGACAGAGATTTAGGGGACTGGGATAAATCAGTAACAGGGGGAGACAGGGACAGTTAGGGGACTATGGGATAAATCAGTGACATGGGGAAACAGATACAGTCAGGCGATTATGGGATAATACGGTGACAGGGGGAGACAGAGACAGTGAAGGGGACTGTGGGATAATACGGTGACAGGGGGAGACAGAGACAGTGAAGGGGACTATGGGATAAGTCAGGGACAGGGGGAGACAGAGACAGTGATGGGGACTATGGGATAAGTCAGTGACAGGGGGAGACAGAGACAGGAGACTATGGGATAAATCACTGACAGGGGGAGACAGAGACAGTGAAGGGGACTATGGGATAAATCAGTGATGGGGGAGACAGAGTCAGGGGACTATTGGATAATTCGGTGACAGGGGGAGACAGAGATAGTGAAGAGGACTATGGGATAAGTCAGTGACAGGGGGAGACAGAGACAGGTGACTATGGGATGTCTTGGACAGGGGGAGACAGAGACAGTTAGGGGACCATGGGATAAATCAGTGACAGGGGGAGACAGAGACAGTTAGGGGACCATGGGATAAATCAGTGACAGGGGGAGACATAGACAGTGAAGGGGACTATGGGATAAGTCTGTGACAGGGGGAGAAAGATTCAAGAGGGATTGAGGCAGAGAAGACAGAGAAAAGGACAATAAAACAGACCCAAATGATAATAATAATAATAATAATGGATACTTATATAGCACACTATCCAGAAATCTGCTCTAGGTGCTTTACAAAAACGCTTTTGATAACATAAATCATTATATCTATGTTACATACACACACCAAAATGTGACCACACACACACACACACACACACACACACACACACACACACTGCATACATACATTTTAACATACATGTGTATCTAACAGTTACCCTAACACATACGCACACATAGGCAGGCACAAACTTACATAAACACACGCACACACAATACACATTCATATGCATGCATGTAGTTATGTACACATACATATGTATACACACATAGTCAAGCACACCTAACGAAAAGGAAGTGGACCTGCCACAATTGAACTTATTGCTGAGGGAAAAGGTGAGTTTTGAGACGAGATTTAAAAGATGCGAGGGAATCAGAATGACGGAGGTTATCAGGGAGCTTGTTCCACGTCTTTGGCGATTGAAAAGAAAACGATCTGTGTCCATAGGTCTTTCTTCTGACGTGAGGTATCCTGAGAAGTCGAGTATCAGAGGAAGAACGGAGCTGGCGAGACGGGGTATAGATATGGATGAGTTCAGAAAGATACTTGGGGCCAGATCCGTTGACTGCAGAAAAGGTCAGAGTGGATAGCTTATAGTCTATTCGATCAGAAACAGGCAACCAGTGGAGAGACTGAAGGAGAGGAGAAACATGGTCAAATTTAGAAGCTCTGCAAATGAGTCTGGCAGCGTTATTCTGAATTCGTTGGAGACTGTCTAACAGGTATTTGGGAAGGCTGGCCAAAAGAGAGTTGCAGTAATCCAATCTTGAGAGAACCAGAGAGCATACAAGTGTCTTGGTTGCATCGGTTGAGAGATAGTGGCGGATAGAGCTGATTCTACGCAGTTCCAAATAGGCAACTTTACAGATATTCGAAATGTGCTGTTGGAAGGAAAGAGACTGGTCCAGGATTACACCAAGACTACGAACAGAGGGAGAAAGTGAAACAGGTGTGCTATTGATCAGAACAGAGTCAGGAAAGGAAGGATGTTGACGAAACTTCTTTGGACAGGTTATCATAAATTCAGTCTTATCATCATTTAATTGCAGCTTGTTGAGAGTCATCCAGTCCTTTAGGCCAGCAATGCACTCCTGTGTTTGAGTCACCAGTGCATCAAATTCAGCTATGGAAGCCGACTGATAAAGTTGTGTGTCATCAGCAAAGCTCTCATGCGACATCGCATGATGACTGATGACATCCGACACAAGAGCCGCATACAGCACGAAAAGAACAGGACCTAGGACGGACCCTTGTGGGACACCATATTTCAAGGCAGATACTCTAGAGTATGTACCATTTACACACACTTTCTGTGTACGATCTGACAGGTAAGACGTGATCCATGCTAGTGCAGTGTCACGAATACCAAAGGAAGTTTTAAGTCTGTTCAAGAGGATAGAGTGGTCGATAGTGTCAAAAGCTGCTGACAAATCTAAGAGAGCGAGAACAGATATCTTATCCTCATCAAATCCCGAAAGCAAATTATTCACTATTCTAAGAAGGGCTGTTTCGCAACTATGACCACGTCTATAAGCTGACTGGTGGGAATTAAGTAAACCATTCTGCTCCAGATGAGCTAAGAGCTGAGACAATATGATCTTTTCTAGCAGTTTTGATAAAAATGACAGATTAGAGACAGGTCGATAATTTTTCAAACAATTATGATCCAAAGATGGTTTCTTGATGAGTGGACGTACAACAGCAGATTTGAAGCTTTCGGGGAAACAACCAGACAGTAAGGAAGAATTGATGACATGAGTAATATGTGGCAGTAGAACATCAATACATTCAACCAACAAAGAAGACGGGACAGGGTCAAGCTCACAGGATTTCGGACAAGCGCTCAGACACACTTTCTTCACAAAATCTTCAGTAACCGGTTGGAAACAATGTAAAACAGGACCACTGTACACGCGTTCTTGAACGGGTGAAGGAGACACAACAGAGTCAAGCTTCTCACGAATGCATGATATTTTGCCGGTGAAGAAGTCAGAAAACTTTTGAGGGAGTTCCTGCACCGAAAATGTTGTAGGGAGAGGAGTGTTTTTCATTTTACCTAGTAGATTGTTCGTAGCATTGAAAAGCTGTTTGGCTGTGGTGCATGCAAGTATTTTAGAAGAGTAGAACTTTGACTTTGCCCTGTCAACAATGTTTGTTACATTATTCCTGGCTGTCTGAAAAATGTCCCTACTGATGGTCAAACAAGTGGCGCGCCAGTGCCTCTCAGCTCTCCTTCTCTCCCGCTTGGCCTCCAACAGCTCTGGTCCCACGGTGTTGTACCAAGGCGACGGGGGACGATTGCAGATCAGGCGCCGAGTCGACGGGGCGTGCCTGTCGAGTGCAGCGCGTAGGACAGTGGATAGCTGGTCAGCAGTCGGCTCAAAAGGGATATTAGTCAGCAGGTCAGCTTTAAATAAGTCTAAGTCAATTGAGGCCAGTGTGCGCACCTCCCTATACACACGGGGCGTGGGAGGTTTGGTGAGGTTCAGATGACATGTCACACTGTGATGGTCAGAGGACAGGGTGTGATCGACAGTGGTAGACTTCAGGAGGCAGTCCTCATTTCTGTGCAACACCCAATCGACGATGTGACCACGATTGTGTGTAGGCTCGGTTACAGACTGGTTAAGATCGAACAAACTGACAATTTCAAGTAATTTAGAGGTATAAAACTGTGTGGGTGAATCAAAATGAAAATTAAAGTCACCAACAATAAGTAGGGAGCCTGGTAAACTATTAGCGTATTCTAAGAAGTCCGGAAACTGTTCTATGAACATCGTATCAGAAAGTTTATTTTTCTTGTTTGGTGGCGGACGGTAGAGGCAGAACACATTGAGGTGGGAATGTGGCAGCGACAGTGAAAGCTGGGCCAGTTCGAATGAGGCATGGTTGAAGGGAAAGGCAGTTGTGTACGTTGTGTGTGGGAGCAGCCTGTCTGACACAACGAAGGCGATTCCTCCCCCGCAAGTTGTTGTAACACAAGGGAAGGAGGTGGTAGTGTAGCCAGGGGGAGCGAGATCTCGACACTTAGCTTCATCCCCAGTACTGCGAAGCCAAGTTTCTGTGATACACAGGATGTCGAGGCTGATTGAAAGCAGATGTTCATTGATCGCTGAGCGTTTGAGGCGAGGACCAACTGACTGGGCATTGAACAGACCTAGAGAAATTTGAGCTGAGCGGTGGGAGGGAAAGCAGGACAGAGGTACACGAATAAGGTTATTAAAGTTGATGCATTTAACAGGATGGTCAGTGGAAGTTACACGTCCAGTACCACACACAACAGCTATCTTCCTCTGCTTGCGACGTCCTGCACGATGAGTGCGAACACGGGGGAGGTGACAACCTATACCCACACCTCTGATGGCGTCGATGACAGAAGGGTCAAGTGCTGCAGGAGGCACGGACAGGAGTTGGTCCCGTGTGTAAGACACACGGGGAGAATGAGCATTAAGCAAGGGCCTGTGGTAGAGGTCAGCTTCAGGAACACGTGGAGCGGGCTGCGCGTGCAAAAGGGGATGGTGAAGAAATGGCTTGCTCTGACAAGCAAGAATACTTGCCAGGTTACACAGAAAACATGTCCAAATAACTTGAAGTTCCGGTGGCAGAATCGCACAAAACAAGCACCAGTGTATACTCCACTCCATCATAAAGTACATACACAACTTTTACGTCAACGCACAATCACATTCCAACACAACTGACGAAAGAAATGAGAGCTAGGACTATGCTGCCTGTCAGGCGTAGCCCTTAGCCCTTGATGGACAAAGTGTGGATGAACATTACTCTGACCAACAAATATTCCATTTTTCTTTTTGAAGATTCGCTATTCACAGAAGTATTTTCCTACACACTGCCATTGCAACCTGCCATGACAGCGCTAGCAGGTCCACAGTGCCAAACTGGAAGCTCACAGCCGGCAGGTGTCACAATAGCATCTGTTGTCTGGAATAAGACGGGCGATGCTGTGTATGAGTGTGTCTTGCAGCAGTGTGACATTGCCGCTGGTCCTCTTCAAAGGTATGGTAACACTCCCTTACATATATACACCAACCTACCCTCCCCAACACACACAGTGCAGACAGACGAATATATGAGTTCGCTTAGCGTTAATAAGCTAATGATGAACCAAATTCGTCATGCTGAAACAAAACTTCAAATCTGACTAAAAAAAAATGCCAATGTACACTTTCTGGAACCTCCGGAGGTCCAGGTCACACATAGGTATACACCCCTCCCCCCACCCCCCCACACACACGCACCTGTCAGGAAGGGGTACATAAATCCGTTTCTGGAACCTCCGGAGGAAGGCCGAGTCCAGGTCCCAGGGGCAATTAGTGGCACACATCAGGAAGATTCTCTCCGAGGAAGCCGAGTTGTCTGCCCCTTCCATCTGTTTGAGTAGTTCAGTTTTTACGCGGCGTGTGTGCTCGTCCTCCCGTCGGCACCTCTGCCGGCAGATGCTGTCGATTTCGTCGATGAAGATGACCTGGATGAGGACTACAACGATAAAGGATATCGCCATCAGTGATGATGGACATCTTTCATAATCTTTTGTTGATTTCAGCCCATACGACCACACAGTGTTTAACAGGGCTGAAAACTGAAAATATCGGTTCTGTGGGATGTGAAAAAACAAAAGAAAACAAGAGAGGCAGGGCCTTCAAGACACATTGTGATACACTTAAAAAAAAAAAAAATCAAAATCGTAACTGTGTTCTGTATTTGTTATTAAAAAGCTTCGGGTTTTAAAAAAAAAGAAAAGAAAAAAAGAAAAAAAAGCCCTGAAGGCAGATTCGAAACCCGCGTGTTTGGGTGAGAAGAAGTGTGTATAATAGTATGTTGTTTACATGATGTTAAAAATTTAAATTTAAAATGTTTTTTTAAGGGGATATAATATTGGGATTCGCATTGATGAACGTTTATTTAAAATCTATATTTTTAAAGTTAATCAACCATTTACTTCAAACTATTCAACGTCACGCACTGACATCCCCTTTTATTTCATAAATAATATTTAAAAAATTAATTAATATAACCTAAATAACATTTTATACTTATAAAAAAAAAAAAAACCTCCCCCCTCCCACAGCATTATAAAATAATCAATTTTCATTATAAAAAATAAAACAACATTCACACCTCTCATTAAAAATAACTACCTCCTTCCAACACTATGTCTCCTTCTCCAACTTTCCTGGCACAAAACTCTTAACAATTTGTTGGTTTTCACTTCTTCTCGGGCCCCAGATCACCTATATTTCACAAATATAATATAAACTTAATATACAAAAACCATATATGGTTTATTATTTTTAAATTGTGGCCAATTTCCATCTGATTTTTGTTGATTACTTTTATGGAAGTTTCTCTCCCGCCGGCGGCCGCCATTTGTGTTTGGTTGTCACAGTCCTCGCTGCAGCGAGGTGTTCACAAATCCTTCTCTGAATAAATATTTAACGGTCTCCTTCTCCAACTTTCCATCACATGTTATCGTGTATTGTTGATTGAATATAGGATTGAACGGGCAGGTCAACTACTTGAAACAAAATGGCGTCCCTCACGTTCGTGAGGAATATGAGCACACGCTTTGAATATGTATAAATATGCGTACGCAATTGATTTTTTGCCCATGACCTTCAGGGATCAGCCAATAGATCTATAAAGTCCACTCGTAGTATTGATTTTAGTATTTTCTGAAAAGACCACTTGGGCGAATGAACATTGTGAACGCCCTGTACACTGAGAGTAAAAACACACAAGTTTTTTATATATTGAGTATAATTTCAAAATGTAATGTTTAAGATGAGAAAGATCAGTTTAAAGCAAATTAACCCCCTAGCATTAGTTACAGATTAATTTCCCTTTCTTACTGGCTGCACCAACGACATGCACCAGAAATATAACTTCCATGCTTAGCAAAAGAAGTTCCGGTTTGAACAAAAAAATGATAAAATGACTGCTTTTGATGCTGTGTCAGAATATCAGATCAAAGTGCCAAGTTTAGAGAATTAAAAAATATATATATAACAGTAATTTCAGTTTGCATATAATATGGCTTCTTTTTTATTTTTTTGTGCCCATCCCAGAGGTGCAATATTGTTTTAAACAAGATGACTGAAAAGAACTGAATTTTTCCAATTTTTATGCCAAATTTGGTGACAAATGACAAAGTATTTGCAGAGAAAATGGCAATGTTAAGTTTACCACAGACACACACACGCACACACACACACACACACACACACAGAGACAACCGAACACCGGTTTACACAAGAGTACAAAAATCTGGAAAAGAAAATGAGGTACAGTCACATTATCGTACATACAGCTTCGGCATGCAACTGACATTTAACTGTCAATTTCTCATCAGAGGATTAAAAAAACAACCTGGGCATGGACATGATCATCCCCCTTATCTATAACAGGTATACAAAACCAGAAGTTGCCAACAGGCATCTCACACATCACATGCACAAAAAAGAATACAACAAAGAAAGAATTCCAAAATCATATGGTCCAGAAAAGGACAAAAAATATTCAAGAACTGACTTGTTGGTATGGCAAAAAACAGATGGAAGAGACAACAGAAAGAAAAGGGAAAGTCAGATATAAAGAGAGTGATAGAAAAAAGGAAATTTCCAGCACATAATTTTCCCGATGGTTGAGATACACTGAGAGAGCCCTCGGCATCCTAACGGAGGGAGTGAAAACAGAGTGGGCACTTGCTGGGTTTGTTTTCCTGTTAATTAAACAAGTTATCTTCAAGCACTGCGTGCCTGTTCAAACGTTGCTTCTGCAGCCTAGAACAAACTCTCCTACCAAATCCGTCATGCTGAAAACAAAATTTCAGTTCAAATCTGACCTTAAAACGCATAGGCCTATGTACAAATCTACAATCGTGGATGTCAAGGCGTTGGCGTGTGGTTGGTGTGCGTGAGCGCGCGCGTGTATGTTTGAACACACTGACAAACATATGTAATTGACGACTTACAGATCTTCCAAGCTGGTTTGTAGCGTGAGTGAACAACTCTTTGATCAATCTGAAACCCACACGGCCATATATTTATAACACGAAGGTGCACGTGTGTAAAGGTGTGTAGTATGTACATGTGTGTGCGTGTGTGTGTGTGTGTCTGTGTGAGTAAGCTCGGGAAAGCAGACCCACGACACACCTGCATAATTTATACTTAAACAGAAGGTACGCACATGAGCGCTGGCAAACACAAATAACCTTCGCAAACAATGTTTATGTATAAAATGGCCTTGTATTCTAAGTGCATGCGCACACAAACGCCTGCCTGCCCCACTCCATCCGCCACACGTACACGATTCGCACACACACACACACATACTGACAAACACACACACACACACAAGCGTGCGTGCACACACACACACACATACACACACAAGCGCGCGTGCGCGCACACACACACACACACACACACATACACACACCACCTACTTCTCACTCTCGCCCACCCAGCTGGACACGAGGTCGGCACTGGAGACTGAGTAGAAGGTGCACAGGACCTGGGAACTGATGGCTCGTGCTAACCGTGACTTGCCCGTGCCTGGAGGCCCGTACAGCAAGATGCGCTTCCACGGCTGTCGGCCACCTGCACGTCAACAACGTCAGTCCATCTTCCATGCTCGGTATTTGCCGCCTTGCACAAAGAGTTTAGGGGGTCTTCCACCGCACACCTCTAGGCATCTTCAACTTCCGATTTTTGACATCTTGGCATATCTTCCTCGTACAGATTTGGATTATCTATATATCTTCCACACACAATTTAAGGATTTTGCCGCTTACAATTTTAGACATATTCCACATACATTTTTCTACGTCTACAGACATTTTCCATTCAGTTTTATACATATTCAGACATCTGCGTACATATTTAGATACTTCCCCTTAAGATTTTAGACACTTTCCACTTGCTGAGTGTTGGCCTTGTACCAAGTAATTACACGTCCGCCAAGAAAGCGAGAGAAACTGAGCGCGCTCGTTCGATTCCCACACTCTCCAGTATTTTCTCTCTCTCCACCAGATCTTGAGTGGTGGTCTGGACGCTAGTCATTCGGATGAGATGATTAACCGAGGTCCCGTGTGCAGCATGTACTTAGTGAATGTAAAAAAACTCACGGCAACAAATGGGTTATCCCTGGCAAAATTCTATAGAAAAATCCACTTTGACAGGTAAACAAAATAACACATTTACAGGCAGAAAAATATACAAAACAAGAGAGGCAGGGCCTTCAAGACTCACTTGTGATACACTTTAAAAAAAAAAAAAAATCTAATCATTAAAATGTGTTCTGTATTTCTTATTATAAAGCTTTGGGTTAAAAAAAAAAAAAGAAAAAAAAAAGAAAAAAAAAGAAGAAAAAAACAGCCCTGAAGGCAGATTTGATCCCCGCGTGTTCCGGTGAGAAGAAACTGTCTTACTCAATACATTATCGTGACTCCTTAACTGATGTTAAAAAATTTAACATTTAAACATGCTTTTTTAAGGGCGATAAATCAATTGCGGTATTCGCAGTGAGAACGCTGTTTAAATCATATTATTCTGGTGTATCTTGGGCATTCAAAAAATCTTTAAGGGCAATTAAGAATTGTAAGTCCGCAGTAAAGGAGACGTGGCTATCCCAGCAATCACACTGCACCATTGAGCCGTTTTCTCTGGATCCAGATAGATGTACAAGTTTAGTCACACCCGCCGGGAATGTACAAGGTCGATTCAATTTCTCTTTTATGTTCATTCTAGTTTTACAGTTGATATGAAAACTGAGTATTCTGTCAAACTAATAACATGTAGAGCCAAGTACAAGTACTTCTAAATGTCGTATGAAGTGAAAAGGACTTAATTTCAACCAGAAACGAACAGCAGCTGACAAACATCAAAGCAGCCCTTCATGACCTTTCAAAACGGTCGACTGTCACTGTTCAGTGGGTTCCTTCTCACTGTGGGGTCACGGGGAACGAAAAGGCCGATGCTCTCTCCAAGGCAGGCAGCAAAATGAAGCAGTTCAGCCACCCCGTGACCTACAGAGAGGCCAGGACCATCATCCACAACCGATACCAGAACCAGTGGAAGAGAAGGCTGGGTGCAAACAGTGGTGTCGATCCAATCCACCAGCTCCAGAGACACCAGCAGACAGTCCTCTTCAGACTGAGAACTGGCCACTGCCGACTACTGAGTCACCTTCACCGTATGAAGATCGCCCACACTGATGAGTGTCCATGTGGCACTGGACCCCAGACCCCTGAACACATCCTCCAACACTGCCCAACCCATGAAGCTCTACGGCGTCAAACCTGGCCAGGGGGCACAGAGCTACAGGCGCAGCTTTGAGGAGACCGCCACAACCTGGAGAAGACCGTGGGTTACATCGTGGCGACAGGGGTGACCGTCTGACGCAGCCAAAACATCGAACGCAGAAGAAGAAGAAGAAGAAGGACTTAATTTTGAGAAAAGTCAAGACTGGAAATTTTTATGTTTCATCAAGGGTATTAACTCTCATGGTTTACTATTTTTAACTGTGAATTCTGACTGATTTTGTTGATATTTTTATGGCAGTTTGGGGCATAATCCAGTAAGTGATGAGGCGTTCACAAATCTTTCTCTGAATAAATATTTAACGGTCTCCTTCTCCAACTTTCCATCACATGTTATCGTGTACTGTCGATTGAATATAGGATTGAACGAGCAGGTCAACTACTTGAAACAAAATGGCTTCCTTTGCGTTGGTGTCAACTGACATAGAATTTGCAGAGAAAATGGCAATGTTAGAGTTTACCACACACACACACACACACACAGACAACTGAACACCAGGTTAAAACATAGACTCACCTTGTTTACACAAGTGAGTCAAAAATGGGTGGCACTCTCATTGCAACGACACACTCTCCAGGAAGAGCGATCCGAAATTCACAAAGAGAAATTTGTTGTGACAAAAAGTAATACAATACATACAATATAATACAATGCAGTTTTAGACATCCTCCATGTACAGTTTCAGACATCTTCCACACAGAATTTCAGACATCTTCCATGTGCAATTTTAGACATCAATTTCAGAAATCTTCCACATAGTTTTAGATATCTTCCATGATGGGCGCAATAGCTGAGTGGTTAAAGCATTGGACTTTCAATCTGAGGGTCCTGGGTTTGAATCTCAGTGACGGCGCCTGGTGGGTAAAGGGTGGAGATTTTTACAATCTCCCAGGTCAACATACGTGCAGACCTGCAAGTGCCTGAACCCCCTTTGTGTGTATACACAAGCAGAAGATCAAATACACATGTTAAAGATCCTGTAATCCATGTCAGCGTTCGGTGGGTTATGGAAACAAGGACATACCCAGCATTCACACCCCTGAAAGCAGAGCATGGCTACATAGATGGAGGGGTAAAAACGGTCATACACGTAAAAGCCCACCCGTGTACATACAAGTGAACGTGAGAGTTGCAGCCCATGAACGCAGAAGAAGAAGAAGAAATCTTCCACATGAAATTTTAGACATCTTCCATGTAAGTAAGTGAGTGAGTGAGTGAGTGAATAAATAATAAATGAATGACCCTCCACCCGCACAGACACTGACCTAGAAAGAGGTGGGGGAAGACGAGCGGCATGACAAGGGCCTCCTGAAGGGCCTGCTTGGCCTGGACCAGTCCCACCACGTCCCCCATCCCCACTCCCCCTCCTCCACCCTTCACGATCGTCCCCTCTATCGTCTGCTGGCGCCATCGTCGTTCCTTCTCCTGCTCCCCTCCCCCTCCTTCCTTCTCTTCTCCTCCCCCATCCCCACTCACTGAAACAGAAAAGAAATATTATGGTAGACTCAATATAAATCTCTTTTGTTTTGCTGTGTGGCTGGTGCAACTGGGGTGAGAGTGTTACTGAAAGAAAAGGAGAGAGATGGGGACAGAGAACAGAGAGGGGGTTGGGGGTGGGGAGAAGGGATAAAAGTCTTCTCAGAACAGTATTAATCTGTAACGATGTATCCAAATGGAGACCAGACAATCCCTTCAACAAGGAAACCATAAAACCAATACCCAGGCACTGAACAACCCCTTCAACAAGGAAACCTTCATAAAACCAAGACCCAGGCACTGGCTGAACAACCCCTTCAACAAGGAAACCTTCACAAAACCAAGACCCAGACACTGAACAACCCCTTCAACAAGGAAACCTGCATAAAACCAAGACCCAGGCACTGGCTGAACAACCCCTTCAACAAGGAAACCTTCACAAAACCAAGACCCAGGCACTGAACAACCCCCTCAACAAGGAAACCTTCATAAAACCAAGACCCAGGCACTGAACAACCCCTTCAACAAGGAAACCTTCACAAAACCAAGACCCAGGCACTGAACAACCCCCTCAACAAGGAAACCTTCACAAAACCAAGACCCAGGCACTGAACAACCCCTTCAACAAGGAAACCTTCACAAAACCAAGACCCAGGCACTGGCTGAACAACCCCTTCAACAAGGAAACCTTCACAAAACCAAGACCCAGGCACTGAACAACAAGATTGGACCCCCTGAGTGCTGCTGGCCAGTATGCTCCTCAGTGAAGGACTGACTGCTTACAGAGATGTGGTTCGTCCATCGGGATCAACGAGGACCATCTAGTCATCCTGGGGGTGGGTGGGTTGGGCTCTGTGGGTGCACAGATGACTGATCAGGCCAATCCGCGCCCGGAAGGTTCTGATGCAGTGTGGACAGGGGATGGTGGCGGCTGTCAGGGACTTGCTGGCACTGCTTTTCCTGGCCTGTCTGTGTTGCTCTGCTGCAGCGATTCTGTTGGCCTCACAGGATTTGGTGCCTTTGTGGACAGCTGAACGCCACTTTGGTCTGTCCATTGCATTCAGCTCCCATGTGCCGTGGCTGATGTTGAAGGCCTTCAGAAAAGCTTTCAGAGTGTCTTTGAAGCGCTTCTTTTGGCCTCCATGGGAGCACTTGCCATGTTGGAGTTCGCCGTACAGCAGTTTCTTGGGGAGCCGGTGGTCTGGCATGCGAACTACATGGCCTGCCCAGCGCAGCTGGGCCTGCATCAAGATGGTGTAGATGCTGGGCAAGTTTGCATGAGTGAGCACCTCTGTGTCAGGGATCTTCTCTTGCCACTTTATGCCGAGAAGTTTTCTGAGGCTGGTGGTGTGGAAGTGGTTCAGCTTTTTGGCGTGGTGTTTGTAGACTGTCCATGATTCACATCCATAGAGCAGTGTGGTGAGAACTATGGCCTTGTATACTTTGAGCTTCGTCTCCAGGGTGAAGCCTCTCCTGTTCCAAACGTTCTTATTCGGCAGCGCTGGCTTTGGCGAGTCTGGCATTCACCTCGTCGTCGATGACAATTGTGCGAGAGAGTGTACTGCCCAGGTATGTGAACTTGTCCACCGCGTTCAGTCGTTGCCCGTTGATGAAGATGTTTGGTTCAACGTAAGGCTTTCCTGGAGCTGGTTGGTGCATTACCTCAGTCTTCTTTGTGCTGATTGTGAGGCCAAAGTTGTCACAGGCAGCAGAGAACTTGTCGACACTGTGTTGCATGTCAGCTTTGGAGGCAGCGTTGAGAGCGCAGTCATCAGCAAACAGGAAGTCGTTGACGGTGTCTGCCCTCACCTTGGTTTTTGCTTGAAGCCTCCTGAGGTTGAAGAGTGAGCCATCTGTGCGGTACCTGATGCCAATGCCTACGTCAGCGTCTCTGAAGGCACCTGTCAGCATGGCTGAAAATATGAGACTGAACAGGGTGGGGGCAAGAACACACCCTTGCTTGACTCCGTTGGAGACAGGGAATGGTTCTGAAGTCTCTCCGTTGTCTTGGACTCGGGCCAGCATCCCATTGTGTAGTTGCCGTATGATGGTGATGAACTTTCTGGGACACCCGTACTTCGCCATGATTCTCCAAAGGCCATCTCTGCTAACAGTATCGAAGGCCTTGGTCACATCGACATACGTGGAGTAAAGGTCAGCGTTCTGTTCCTGACACTTCTCCTGGAGCTGCCTGGCAGCAAACACCATGTCGATAGTCCCGCGTTCTTTCCGGAAGCCACACTGGCTCTCTGGTAGAAGACCTTGCTCAAGGTGCATTATGAGACGGTTGAGTAGCACTCTGGCCAGAGTCTTGCCTGCGACGGACAGCAGGGATATTCCACTTTGGTTGTCACAGGCCTGACGATTTCCTTTGCGCTTGTACAGGTGTATGATGGAAGTGTCTTTGAAGTCCTGTGGAACTGCCTCATGCTGCCAGATGAGCTGGAACAGCTGATGAAGCTTCTCAGTCAGCGCCACACCACCTTCTTTGTAGACCTCAGCTGGAATGGAGTCTGAGCCAGGGGCTTTGCCATTAGATAGCAGACGGATAGCTTTCTGGGTCTCCTCCAAAGTTGGAATGGCATTCAACGACTCACTGACTGGCACCTGGGGGAGTCGGTCGATGGCTTCATCATTGATGGTGGAGGGGCGGTTCAGTACGCTGTCAAAGTGTTCAGCCCATCTCTCAGGAAAAGGGATAGGCAAGATGTACGTGTGACAAAGACCATGTGCGGCGCCGAATGTTGGACAGACCATCGCCTTGTAGTCTCGAAACTGAATATTCGAATCCAGCCCAAGAGACGCCCCCAAGGCCAGAAGGCTTCAAAACAGCTCAACATCGCTAAGCTGAAAAACATCACCATCAAACAGACCTTTGTGGAGCTGCTGGATGATCGTCTGGAATCCGCCTCTATGGACAACCAGAATGTGGAGTCTGACTGGAGGACCCTGCGTGAGCTGATCTATAGTACAGCTTCAGAGACCCTGGGACCCATGACCAGAAAGCACAAAGACTGGTTTGATGAAAACTGTGATGAAATCAAGCAGCTTCTGGATGAGAAACGCCGTCTGCATCAAGCCTACCTGAGCAACCCAAAGTCCACATCAAAAAAGGATGCGTACAATACCATCCGCAGGACTGTTCAGCAAAAGTTACGTCAGATGCAGGATAAGTGGCTGAGTGACAAAGCTGATGAGATCCAGGGATATGCTGACAAGCATGATATGAAGAGGTTCTATGATGCCTTAAAAGAAGTCTACGGCCCCACATCCTCAGGATCATCCCCCCTCCTCAGTGCAGATGGGAATACCTTGATCACCGAGAAGGAGAAAATTCTCAAACGCTGGGCAGAGCACTTCAACAGTGTCTTAAATCGCCCTTCCTCCATAAATGATGAAGCCATAGACCGTCTCCCACAAGTCCCCATCAATGAAGCACTGGACAATCCGCCAACACTTCTTGAGACCCAGAAAGCAATCCGTCTGCTATCCAGTGGCAAAGCACCTGGCTCAGACTCCATACCAGCAGAGGTCTACAAGGATGGAGGCACTGTGCTGACTGAGAAGCTCCATCAGCTGTACTCACTCATGTGGAAGGAAGAGACGATCCCCCAGGATTTCAAAGATGCATCTATCATTCACTTGTACAAGTGAAAGGGGAACCGGCAAGCCTGTGATAACCGTCGGGGCATTTCCTTGCTCTCCATCGCAGGCAAGATACTTGCCAGGATCCTACTAAACCGCCTCACAGCACACCTTGACCAAGGTCATTTGCCTGAGAGCCAATGTGGATTCCAGAAAGAGCGCGGAACCACCGACATGGTGTTTGCTGCAAGGCAGCTGCAAGAGAAATGTCAGGAGCAAAATGCTGATCTGTTCTCCACCTATGTCGACCTCACTAAAGCCTTCAACACCGTGAGTAGAGAGGTACTGTGGAAGATCATGGCCAAGTACGGATGCCCTCGGAAATTTATTTCCTTGGTCAGCCAATTCCATGAAGGCATGCAGGCTCGAGTCCAGGACAATGGCGAAACATCTGCTCCTTTTCCTGTCACAAATAGTGTCAAGCAAGGCTGCGTCCTGGCTCCAACACTGTTCAGCCTCATGTTCTCTGCAATGCTTACTGATGCCTTCAGAGATGGCGATGTTGGAATCGGCCTAAAGTACCGAACAGATGGCAAGCTGTTTAACCTCAGAAGGCTTCAAGCAAAAACGAAGGTCATGACAGACATCATCAGAGACTTTTTGTTTGCTGATGATTGTGCCCTCAACGCTGGATCTGAAGCTGACATGCAACTCAGCGTCGACAAGTTTGCCACTGAAGGTCAGAAGAAGCACTTCAAAGATACTCTAATAGTCTCTCTGAAAGCGTTTGATATCAACCCTGACTCCTGGGAGGAATCTGCAGTGGACCGTGACAAATGGCGCGCTGCTGTGCACAAAGGTGCCAAGTTGTGCGAGGCCAGCAGGACTGCTGCAGCTGTTCAGAAGAGGCAGGCCAGAAAGTCACGAGCAAACAAGCTCCCTGACAATGATAAGCCTGTCTTTGTCTGCCCTGTCAGCGAACATTTCGTGCGCAGATTGGACTATTCAGCCATCTGCGCACTCACAGATTGATTCATGAGCGTCCTTGTCAGTGATCAGGGTAGAACTATCAGCACTGAGGAGTGGAGCAGATCCAGAGGTGGTGGGACCGTAGACTTCTTAAGGCCGTTATAGAAGTTCTTCATGTCGTTCCTGTCTGCAAAGCCCTGGATCGCATCAGCTTTGTTGCTCAACCAGGAATCCTACATCTGCCGCAGCTTCAGCTGGATGGTGCTGCGTGCGCTCTTCAGTATGTCTTTCTTTGACTGTGACTTAGGATCTTCAATGTGGGCTCTGTAGGCTTGGCGTTTGTCTTCTAGCAGCTGCTTGATCTCAGCGCAGTTCTCATCAAACCAGTCTTTGTGCTGCCTGACAGAAGGCCCCAGGCACTCCACGGCAGTGTTGTACACCGTCTCATGCAGTGCGCCCCATGCTGCCTCCACATTCTGGCTGTCCAGCACGGTGGACTCAAGGCGTTCCTCCAGGGTGTCAGCAAAGCTCTGCTTGATGTTGCCTAGCTCCAGCTTGTTGACATTCAGGCGTTTGAGTGCTTTCATGCCCTGAGGCCGTCTTTTGGGCTGGATGCGGAGGCTGAGCTTGGAGACGATAAGGCGGTGGTCTGTCCAGCACTCGGCACCGCACATGGCCCTCGTGACTCGTACGTCCTGCCTGTCCCTCTTCCTGACAATGACAAAGTCAATGAGATGCCAATGCCCAGAGCGAGGATGCATCCATGATGTCCTGTTACGGGTAGGGAGGCAGAAGATGGTGTTTGTGATAAGAAGGTCATGCTCGGCACATGTCTGGAGAAGTAGTTGGCCATTGCTGTTACAGTTACCAACCCCATGCTTCCCAATCACGCCTTCCCAGGAGGTGCTGTCACAACCAACTCTCACGTCAAAGTCACCAAGAATGATGAGCTTGTCTGCGTTGGGAACAGTGGTGATGACAGCGTTCAGGTCCTCGTAGAACTTGTCCTTGATCTCATCCAGGTTGGTCATGGTGGGCGCGTAGGCGCTGACAATGGTGGTAAACTTCTTCCCATTGCATATAGAGAGTTTCATCGTCATCAGGCGATCGTTCACTCCTTTCGGGGGGCCAGCCAGCTTGCCAACGAGGGTTGTCTTCACTGCAAAGCCAACTCCAGCCTCATGTCTCTCTTCAGGTCCGCGACCACTCCAAAAGAAGGTGTAGCCTGCACCTCGCTCACAGAGTTCGCCTTCTTCTGCCAGTCTGGTCTCACTTAAGGCAGCGATGTCGATGTTGCACCTGGCTAATTCACTCGCAATGAGCGCTGTGCATCTCTGTGGTCTGGCTAAGTTGCCTCTGTCCAGAAGCGTACACACGTTCCATGTGGCAATGGTCAATGGGGTGCTCCTTGTTTTCTTCTTTCTTTCCTTTGTGTGTTGACCGCTTGAGTAGGGTCCCCGTCAGCCGCGGTATGCTGACTAGGGTGGTGTGGAGCAGGCAATGTTTAGGGCACCTTTTCTAGCCCCTTCCTCATGCCATGGAGGTGAGCAGTGCTGCCCTGAAGAGGGCTGCTCAGTCGCTCAAAGGGGCTGCCGATCTCCACCGCTGCTCCAGTCAGTGAAAAACAACCCTATGGCCTGAGCCGTCTGTGTGCAGGTCCGCGGCTACGACTGCCAGTGTACCCACACCTGTCGCTTCGTCGCTCGCCTGTCGCCACAGGACTTGGGGAAAATGACGGTATGGGATGAAGGATGACTGATGACTTGCGTGATGACTTTGTTTATAGTGAGGAGAAGTTGCGCACCGTTGACCTCACTCTCTTGTCCGAGACCGTCTGTATCCAGTGGCAAGACGAGGTCAAGACGACTGGAGATGGAAACGGATGCAGTGGATGACCAGGATGTCCTATGTGCCTCATCCTGCCCTCAGCACTCCACAGTGCTCTGCTGCAACTGCCTTCCTCACCATTGAACCATGAAGGTTTCTTCCGCAGAGTCCGCCGGATCCAGTCTTCACATGCTTGGGTAGATAAGCCCTAACTCACCGAAGGTTTGAGACCCGTCGGCTACCTTCACCTACTTTAGCCAACCTGTCAAAGCTGTTACCCGGGGGTTGGGCGCTGCCGCATGCTAGCAGCTTCTAGGACCCATAGGTGAGAGCTGGGTGCTGGTGGGGACCAACAGAGGACGAACCACTCCCGGAAGACTGTGACAAGCCCCCCCTCTAGAGGTACTACCCCTCCCGTGCACCCCCTAACCCCCTTCACAGAGATAGGACAGAGTTTAAGTGTCAGGATGTCAGTCACCACTCTACATCTGGACTGAGTTAATGATACCACTGAAAAATAGCAACAACTCTTCGAACACATGCCAGGACCATCCAGCAGTCAAAGGTGCAAGCTAACAGGCGAAGCAGCAGCAGTCCTCTCGTTATAGGTCCTACGCATATAACTGGACTTTTCTTATCAAGGTGGTGTAAAGGTAACCTCACACTTTTGTGTGGTATGTGGTATGTGTAAATGAAGTATGAATGTGACATTTTAATGCCCCTCCCCTCCCACCCAGGGGGCACAAGAAATAAAATGCCTCGCCTTGCCTTGCTTTGCCTTGCCCACCCATTTCCATTCACCACAGCCACCCATCCCGCTCCACTGCTCCACACACGTACACACGACGCCCCTCACACACACATAACAACCTCCAAACACAGGTTGGGGAGGACTGGTGAAGATGAAGGAGAAAGGTGGGGAATGAGGAGGGTGAGAAGAATGGCACGGGAAGGAGACAAGGGGAGGAGGAGAAGAATGCCAGAGGAGGAGTGGAGAGGAGGAAAAGAGGAAGAGGAGGAGGTACAAGAAGAGGAGAAGAAGCATAGAAGCAAGACGAAGAAGAAAAAGAGAAAGAACAACAACAACAGTAACAACAATAACAACCCTCGACAGTGTACATCTGACATGAATTTACCCGTGGATCTGAGAGTGGCAGTGTTGTCGTGTTGGCTGCTCCCCTTCAGTTGCTGTATCTTCCTGGTCAGAACAGCTTTGTTGGCCGACAGACTGCAGCTCAGACTGGCTAGTGCCCGCTGGCAGGGGAGCAGGGGGCGGGGGGGGGGGGGGGGGGTGTTCATTATTTTATTGGTGTGTGTTATGTCGTGGCAGCAGTTGCAGTTGTAGAAAGAGTAGTAGTGGCAGATCCTTGTAGTAGTAGTTTCACTTCTACAGACGTGTCAAAGCATGCGCACACACACACACACGCGCACGCGCGTACAGTATGAAATAGGTCATGGGGGTCATTTCACAATGGGAAAGGTTGGTGACCATCAGGTTAATGTCCCCTTCCTCACCCCTCCTAGGGCATACACTCACAGACACGCGCACACTCACACATACACGCATACACTCACACGTACACGCCCGCATGCACACAAACATACACACACACAAACCCGCATGTACACACACACTGACACACACACACACACACACACACACACACACGTACAGAATGAAGGGGGTCGGTCTGTGTGTCATAGAGTTGCCTGACGAGATGCTGACAGTGGGAGAGGTTGGTGACCATCATGTGGATGTCCACGTTGTTCTCCTTGGAGCCCTCCTTCAGCGTCTGTCGGAGACTGCGTCAGTGGACAGTCACACAACACCATACGGGACAGAAATATTGGGAAACACAGCATGTAGACTTCATTAATATGGACGTGCACTCGGAAAGAAAGCGCATGTAAGCAAGTGTGTGCACGCACACACACACACACACACACACACACACACACATACATAAACACACACATACGCACAGAGAGAGAGAGAGGGGGGGGGACAGACAGACATACAGACAAAGAGAGAGAGTGAGACAGACAGACAGACAGACAGAGAGACAAGACAAGACAAGACAAGACACAATTCTTTATTTCGAAGATAACAGAAAAACATTGGTGTGCTTTTCATATCCACTAATCCAGTCTCCACCACGAACAAAGTCTACACTTCACAATACTAAATAAAAATCAAAGCTTGGTGTCAACAGAAATACACAAGAAACAAAATTAAACACACACACACATACACTCTGGCCCTTCACATGCACACATCTATCATTTTGCTGTCTTTTCAGTAACCACATTCACAGTTGCTTCACATAAGCAGTGTACTTCACTGTAGGACTGGTAAAACGCCCGAAATTCCACTTCGAACAGGAGAGCTTTCCTGACAGCTGCTTACTGGTCGCCATCTTGCGCATAACCCCCAGAGAAAGAGAGAGAGAGGGGCAGACAGCCACAAAAACACAAACAAGCAGACTGACAGACAGAAAGCAGAAGACTGTAAATACACCAGGTCTGTGAACTTACCATGCGATGGCATCTGCAAAAGTGAAACAAATGTTCCAGTTTAAAATCATATGCATAAACTAATAATAAAGCTTAACACTGTGCCAGATCTAAACGTCTCATTTAGCGCGCTCTCTCTCTCTGTGGTGTGTTTTTATTCATCTCTTTCAGTCTTTAATTATTGTTGTTGTTGTTGTAGTTGGGCGGGGTTTTTTTGGGTTTTGTTTGTTTGTTTGTTTTTTTGTTTTTCTTTCATTACGTTCGTTGACATTTTGTTTCCTGTGAAATTTACAATGAAACTCCCCCCAGAATACTTGGCCTTGAAATAAGGTCTGCAGATTGGACACTTGACTATTAATCACGCAATTAACAAGGTAACCGACATTTCATCACTAATCTTAAATCATGGCAAACATTTTCATTTATTTGGTGTGTTCGAATCTAGACCAAACAAGCATATAACAAGCCAAGATATTTCTATCCCTGGATAAAATATCATTCGAAAAGATCCAAGTAAGTCCAAAGAAACAGGTCTGCTGCTCTACGTCAGCAAATCGCTCACAATCAATTGACTAACGCACCTAGAAAAGTATGCTGTAGAATCGCTATGGATTGAAGTCAGACTTAAAAAAATGTCATCCAGTACTGATAGGGTTCTGTTAAAGAAACCTGTATGAAAGGCTAAACTGGATAGATAATTTTGTATCAATGATGGATGCTGCCTCACTGGAAGCTAAAGAATTCCTGGGGGACTTTAATATTGATCTTCCAAAGGTAAACAACCAATGGACAACTTTAACAACCTTGTTTAACTTGCACCAACTTGTTCAAACACCCACAAGAGTTACAGCAACATCTCAAACACTAATCGATCACATTTATGTATCAAATGGAAACAACATCATAGAAACCTGCGTTCCCATTTCAGCATGTAGTGACCACTATCCCATTTGTGTAACTTGGTCCAAAAAAGGAGTGAAGGTACCTAAAGCTGGAAACAAAACAATCACTTATCACTGCTTCTCCAGGTTCGATGAAAATGCCTTTTTTAACAGATCTGAGCAATTTCAATCTATCGCGGGTTTATAACATCACTGACCCTGATCAAGCTATCGAATACTGGTTAAATACTTTCACTGAAATATACAACAAACATGCTCTACTCAAAACAAAGAGAGTAAGACATACCACGAAACAACCATGGATAACAAAAGAATTACAGGAAGCTGGTCATCTCCGGGACCTCTTAAAACAGCATGGGTATCATGAAGAATCCAACAGACTACAAAATGCCATTAACTCCCAAAAGCGAAAAGAACGGAAGAGATACTTCCAAGACACAGTGCTTGGTCCATTACTCTTCCTCTGCCACATCAATGACCTGTTGGAATCAGTAAGATCAACAGTACGGCTCTTCGCTGATGACTGTTTGCTGTACCAAGAAATTCACAGCTTCCAGGACCATCTGACCCTGCAGACAGATCTCAGAAACCTAGAAGTGGGGCATGCATTTCAACGCCCAGAAGTGTTATCTGCTCTCCATCAAAAGCACTTCGTTACCTCTATAGCCTGGGAGGAGAAATACTGAAACAAGTACAAGAGACACCCTATCTTGGAGTACAAATCACGAGCGACTAGAAATGGTCCCCACATATCTCCAATATCAGCCGCAAAGCTGGATCGACTCTAGGATTCCTGCGCCGGAACCTCCGGAACTGTCCCAAAGACTGCAGGCACCTGGCATATATGGCATTGGTCAGATCCAAGCTGGAATACAGCGCGACAGTGTGGGACCCGCACCAGAGACATGACATCGAGAAGCTGGAGAGTGTGCAACGCCAAGCAGCACGCTTTATTACTGGAGACTACAAGTCCAGGAATCCCAGATGCATAAGTGGCATGCTGAAGGAACTAAACCTGCCGCCCCTGGAGGAAAGACACAGGCACCAATGCCTCAGCCTCTTCTATGAGATTGCTGAGGGTGTCCACATAATATAGTATATAAAAGGCATATCTGCAGAAGAACTTAACTCTCATTTTTCAACAATAGTTGATAAAATAATTTCTACAAACCACACAAAATCTAGCTGCGGCGTTCTGTTCAGAAAGAAACATAACTTCTGATCTAGATATCCCTTTCATCACGTTAGTTGATGTTTACGGTTACTTAGCACACTGTAAGCATTCGAAATCCCGATCTCTTGATGGACTTGACAGCAAAATTCTTAAAATCTCAGCACATGATAGCAAACACACTAACATACATATTCAATTTATGCCTCGAAAAACATTATTTTCCAAACACTCTGATAAAGGCCAAAGTTATCCAATTCATAAATCTGGAAATACCAACGATCCATGTAATTACAGACCAATATCAATAATGTCCATTCTATCTAAACCACTAGAAAAACATATAAACAAATATATTCTCAAACATATGGACAGCACTAAACTCCTTCACCTTAACCAATCTGGTTTTAGAGAAGGTCGCTCTTGATTTTGTAATGTATATTTCTTTATTAATCTTATATAATGTCATATCTGTCTTTGTCTCTCTGTCTCTCTCCGTCTCTCTCTTTCAAACTCTTTTTTTGCTCCCGCAACTATTTAAATGGCGTTATTTCCATTACTGTGTTTTTTTGTTGTAACATGTGCATGCTTATTTTAGTTTATTTTTATGTGTTTTCTGGGGGGAGGTTGGTTTGGTTGTTTTGTTTTGTTTTTGTTTTGTTGGGTTTTTTGGGGGGGTGGGGGGTGGGAGGGGGGTCTTTTTTTCTTGAATTTTTTTATATTGATTAATCATCATCTTGACCTGTGTTCATTTTTACTTTCTGTGCTCTCTCTCTCTCTCTCTCTCTCTCTCTCTCTCTGTCCTCTCATATCTCTCTCTTCTTATTCTCCTCTATTTCGTGTTGTAAATGTCAAATTATCATTCATGTATCCATGACTATAATATGCATGCTGTGCTGATATGATGATTCCCCCTTTTTGCTTATGTTACCGTTTCCCCTTCGAGGGCTGGATGAAAAAAAGCATTATTTTGATTACTCTATTACCCTCATAAATTGAAATTTATTCAATTCAATTCAACTGTTTCTCTCTCTCTTTCTTTTTTTTTTTCTTTTTTTTTTCTCCCACAACTATTTAAATGGTGTTATTTCTATTACTGTTTTTGTAACATGTGCAAGCTTATTTTAGCCTCAGTTTGTGTGTGTTTTTGTGGGGGGGGGGGGGGGGGGGGGGGTTGTTGTTGTTGTTGTTTTCTTTAATTATATATATTTTTTATCATTTCATTTTATTCATTGACTGATCATTATCTTGACCTATGTTTCTTCTTTTTTTTTTACTCTCTCTCTCTCTCTCTTTCTCTCTCTATCTGTCCCCTTCAATCTCTCTCCTCTTATTCTCCTCTATTTAATGTTGTAAATGTCAAATTACCATTCATGTATCCATGACTATATAGTATAATATGTATGCTGTACTGCCATGATTCCCCCTTTGTTTATGTTACTGCTTCCCCTTCGAGGGCTGCATGAAAAAAAAAGCAATATTTTGCTTACTGTATTAACCTCAGAAAATAAAATCTATTCAAATGTGTCCAATTCTCTCTCTCTCTCTCTCCCTCTCTCTCTCTCTATATATATATATACACACACACACACACACACACACACACACACACACATATCACATTCTATACACATTTATATGAAATGGCACAAGTGAAGTATGATGAAACCAACGCAGTAAACTGAAAATTCACTTAACATGGTTTGATCATTCATTTGTTTATCCGTTATGCTGATATCTCCCAGCATAAAACTTATCGGGCTTGGAAAAAAAACACAATACAATTAAACTAAAAAAAATTTAAAAATTTTTAAAAATCAACTTTGCAACCATGCGATTTGCCTAGATGAACGAAGTTTTCATTTCAGGATCTACTGACCTTTTTACAAAATTGTCCTGAAGTTGGCAGTTATACAGATGGATTTTAAACTGCAAATACTGAGTCTTTCACTAGTACTGGTCTCAACACAAACCAACTAGCAGTGATGCTGAAAGTAGATCGGTCCTTTCCAACATGTGTTATAATTACGTAAAAATCTACATGTCCTCAGTTTGGTAGCTCAAAATCTATTAATAAAAATGAAAATAAACGAATCTAAAAGTTACTCACCAGTATACTTCTCGAGTTCATCGATTTCCATGCTTTAACACCGATTATAAAAAAAAAAATTTTTTTTAAAGAACACAAGACGTCAATGTCGTCTACGATTGCACTACCAGGGGACGTAACTCTCATGCTTCTTGAAGCAGACTTGGACACGTTTGCTGCAAAAAGTTGGCTGTGATTGTTTTTTTACAAACACGGCCGCACGCAATATCACACACACGGCAGATGCGCGCCCGTGCGTGTGTGCGTACGTGTACACCGGCACACACACACACACACTCTCTCTCTCTCTCTCTCTCTCAAATCCAATTTGGTTTACTCAGGCGCCACTCTATGGAACTCACTCCCAGCAAAAGTTAAACAACATCACTGCCCTACAACCTTCCAAAAACATTACCTTTCCCGCGTTATGACAGTGTAATGTCCGCTTTGTTGATACCGATTGACTCTTGGAGTGTACGGTTGCCCAGGTCCCCCTATTCCCCCACCTCATCATATTATATTGTACCCCTGTTTTTTTATGTGTGTGAATTGAAGTATTATTTCATAATATTTCATTCGTTTGTAATGCATGTTACTTCTGTTTGCTTCTTCGGTCCTTTAATTTCTTTCCATTAAATGTAGTTACATTCATACAGTATTTGCCAGTTGCTCCATTTGTCAATTTGATGTATTGATCATAGTATATGTGCACCGATAAGCGCATAGTCCTTATACATATATATATATATATATATATATGTGTGTGTGTGTGTGTGTGTGTGTGTGTGTGTGTGTGTGTGTGTTGATTAGATGATACAATGCATGTTTTTTGTCTTCTTTACTGACCTGTTGTCTCAATCACAAATGTCCATGCAATATGATGTTATCTATTCGTTATTTGATATTGTTTTATTCTCTCTCTCTCTCTCTCTCTCTCTCTCTCTCTCTCTCTCTCTTATGCTTCCTTTGGCAATGAGCACCCCTGCCCCCTGTTATTGCTATGTGTATTTTTTTTTTTATATTAGACTTACTGTTTTATATTCACATTAGTTTAGTACTTTTTTAACATACACAATGTATGCTTATGTGTGTGTGAGTGTGCCGGCGTGTGCGAGCGAGAGAGAGAAGGGGAGAGAGAGACTCAGAGAGAGACAGAGAGAGTGTGTGTGTGTGTGTGTTCTTTTTTGTTTGTTTGTTTGTTTTGTTTTGTTTTATGTCGATTATTAATGTCATGCTCAAGTTGTGCCTGTGTGTGTGTGTGTGTGTGTGTGTGTGTGTGTGTGTGTGTGTGTGTGCGTGCGTGTGTGTGTGAATGTGTGTGTGTGTGTGTGTCATTTTTACCATGCTTATGCCTCTATGTAGTATAGTATTCGCATTCTATGACTTTAAGTAGTATTGTGTAGTGCATGCAATGACATATATAATGTAGTTTTGTGTAGTGTAGACCCTGTTTCAGGGCGGGGACTGGATGAAAAAAAGTGCACCAGTGCTTATCTATTATCCTCGATAATAATGAATTTGTCTTGTCTTGTCTTGTCTCTGTTTCTGTCTGTCTGTCTGTCTCTCTCTCTCATACACAAACACAGAAAAAGCCACGGTGAGCGAGAGTACACACAAAACGGCAATGCTTCTCTATCTCTCTCTCCGGCCCTATCTCCCCCCCCCCCTCTCTCTCTCTCTCTCTCTCACACACACACACACACTCAGTCTTTCTCGCTTTCGCACTCTGTCATCCTGGATGACTACTCAGGATGTTCATATTTTAATCATAAGTTGGCTATCTGTGCGTTTATTATGTTTCCCACGTTGGAATTCCTTGTGCAGTGCTTGTACTTGGTTTTCATGTTGTGTCTGCCTTTATATATATATATATATATATATATTCAGTTTTGTCCCATTTCTTTTCTTCTTCAAAAGGACAGGATGTTGAAAAGTGCATAACTTTACTCTCTTATCATCACTAAAGATCCTTTTTACTTGCTTTCACAGTACGCGCACACAGACACACTGTGACACACTGAGACACGCACGCACACGCACAAACACACTCACAGACACAGACGTAGACTGACAGACAGACAGACAGACAGACACACACACACACACACACACACACACACACACACACACACGCACGCACGCACACACACACGGCATCCCTTCTAACGTCAAACACAGGCCACACACAACTCATAGTTGCCAAAGTAATTACATTCTCATAACACTACCCGCAGTAAACAGTCACCACGTTTTCCTGCAGCAGAGGAACATCAAACAAAAACCACATTATTTAAAAGAAAAAAAAAACAAACGAAGCGGGAATTATTTCACCCGTTTACATGCCGATTGTTCGCAAACAAGGAGGCGGTAACTCGCAACACACCGTACCTTCCATAACTTCTTTTCATCCACACTGACGGAAATGTTGTCGCCCATGACAACACAGTCAATAACGGGACTCGCAGTCTGTATACGGTGTAGGGTTTTCGATGGACACCTGTCAGTTTTGTCCTAGGGACGACGTGTGTTGGATTTGAGTATATTATTCTCTCTTTTTTTCTCTCTCTCTTTTTTGTTTTTTCAAATTTCTTTTAAGAAGGTTGGTTATGGGTGTAGGCAGTGTTGCTGCATTACAGCTAAGAGAGAGACAGAGAGAAACGAAACGAAACGAAATTTTATGAGATAGGCATTATTAAAAAATGCTTTTCCCCGACCCAGACCTGGTATGTAAACAACAACAATCATCACCATCATCATCATCATCATCATCATCCAACAACAACAACAATCATCATCATCATCATCCAACAACAACAACAATCATCATCATCATCATCTTCTTCTTCTTCATGATGGTGATGATGATGATGAAAACATCATAGCAATCAAGTTCCATTAAACGAAGTGGACAAGGTGCTTGTCCTTTAGATGAGACGGTAAACCAAAGTCAGGTACCCATCCATACATGGGTGGAATGAGGAAATTCGGAGTAAAGTGCCTTTCCCAAGGACACAACACCATGCCGAAACGAAGCCTCGTCCCCTAATGACTGGTGAACCACTTCTGCCTCCATACAGACAGGAACAAAACGTGGGAGAGGTGGCACCTGATTATGTTGAAGTGCTCTCCAGGGAGAGCTGCCCGAATTTCATGCAGAGAAGTACAGTACAGTACAGTACAGTACAGTACAGTACACTGTACGGTACGGTAAGGTACGGTACGGTACAATATAGTACAGAACAGTACAGTATAATGCAATGCAATTCGATGCAATGCAATACAATACGATACAAATACGTACCTCCAACCATAGACACTAACATTCATATGAGATGTTAGTGTCTATGTTAAATTGTCCATGCTCCAACTGACGACATTCCCAATGAATACTGACACCAAAGACTTTAATTTACACCTGCCACATGGATGGAAGCAGAAGAGGGAAAAGTTTTAAGTATATCTTACCATAAGAGCAAGGCATGAATGACAATGAATTTGCGACTTGAAACAATGCCCCCCCCCTCCCCCCCCCCCCCCCCACACACACAGATATATATATATATATATATATATAATTATTATTATTATTATTATAATTATCAATGAAGATGGCGATAATAATTATATTATCATATGATCATTCCTTTTCTTTTCTTTTTCTTTTTAACTACTCTACAACAGAGCTGTAATCCACCACCCTGATTAACATTGATATACCCCGGCCGACGTCTTAAGCTTGCGAGATGCAGACATCTGTAATGTTCGTCAAGAAATACAATTCAGTAACACTTCAAAAAGTGTGTCCTTGAATAAGGTTTGACATTTGATACCACTGAGTATCCACTTAGACCCAGTCTTCCTATTTCATTTCATTGCACACTCTGCTCTGGCTCAGAACTGAAAATGCCGCAATGTTATTTATGCCTCTGATGATGAGATTGGAACCCACTACCTCGCAGCCCTGTATGTGACACAATCCACTTCACCACAGTTTTTGTGTTCACACAATGGAAGATCGAGACAAAGCCGATCTGTCAACAACAACAACAACAACAACAAAAAACCCCACCCATGGCTAAATTTCATGTGGATTGTTTTTGAAACGCTATACCCACTAACACTCAACACGTTTTTAACCCCGCACCCCCACCCCGCACCCTCCCCCCTCCACCCCCCTGCCCCTAGGAAAAGCACGAATGGAATGAATCTCCATAAACACCTCGTGCTTAACTTTTCCCAATCATTTTTCAGTCATGCCGGTTGTGGTCTGCAGACAATTACAGTTTTGCACAGATCAACTCGAGTGTGTGGCGTTGTGATTGAGGTACTCGCTTCACTCGGGGATTTTTTACGGGTGTGAAGTCGGGAAGCCGTGGCCGACAGTCAATGTAATCGGGTGGGTGTGCTTTTATTCTTTTCTTTTTCTTTTTTTCGCTTGTGGTTTAGATTGGACTCGGAGCCACGCTCTACAAGCTCGCGCGCGTAAAGTGTTTGCTCGAGATCTATTTCTGTGCAATGCAGACGACACTTCGTGCATTTAGCAAAATATCTCTGGCTGAGATGTTTCAGAGGGAAATTAGGTCTCTGGAATGAGTCAACATTTGATTTATTTGTGTTTCGGTTTAACATCTGCCTGACAAAACAAAAGTATTAAATAATTAAGAATAAGAAAGCTTCAAAATGGATCGTCGAATTTTGTGGTGATTCTATTTCTGCTTCTTTGTGGCATGAGGTAAGTTACGTACATCTAAATTAGTAAATATAACTAATAATACCAATAGGGGTGTAGATATTCCGTAGTTGCACAGGAAACGTAATCGAAACGTAATTCTGTCACAAAAAGCTGTAGCTTGTGTTATGAATAAATGATTTATTAAATGAATTTTCAGTGCAATTTTACACACACACACACACACACACACACACACACACATATATATATATATATATATATATATATATATATATATATATATCTCACGTTGTTGTTGTTGTTGCTATCCCTTCTTTTTTTCTTTTTTTTCAAATTTCACTCAAAAGTCAAATACACGAAATATATATTAACAGAAAAATGCAATGCTTGTTTCAGCACTAAAACGCACATCCACGCACACACACAGCAACCCACAAAAAGATAGATAAAAGTCACAACACAACACAACACAACACAACACATGGGTCACAGAATTGGTGAGAATGTGTGTATGTGCCACCCATCCCTCTCACCCCACCCCCACCTCTCTCTCTCTCTTTCTCTCTCTCGATTTACAACATCCCACTGTGGTAACAGTATGAACTGCTCCAATTAATAAACAAACAAACAAACAAACAAAAACAACAACAACAAAATTTCTACTCATTTCGGAAAAAAATGGAGTTCCAACCTTGATATCTTCGGCCGCCACTATCAACCGTGCGTGATGTTATTATGTTGATCCAAAACGTTTGGTGACCAGTGTTTTCTGCTAAAAGTGTAACTTTTCTTTTCTTTGCATCCAATTAAAATATAATTATATCAGTCATGTTGTTGATATGTTTACGGCTATGCTGTTGCCGACAGTAACAACAATTCAAACAACAATAACAACAATGGTAATGATAATAATAGTTGTCGTCGTCGTTTATTGTGTTTTTTTGTTTAGTTTTTTGTTATTGTTGATGATGATGATGATGATCCAAACAAAAACAAAACAAATGAGGGAGATGAACAAAGAAGACGATAATCAGAAAGATGTTGATGATGATGATGATGACAAATATCAGGGAAGTGAAAAACAGCAGACATGCTGAAAATAATTAAGGTATTTAAAGCAGTAATCCAGTGACAAATAGTAATAATTACAACGATATTTACATTTGTAATTACGATATCAAATGTGATGATAAAGAACCTTTAGACAGACCTTCATCAATTTTGTGCTGGTATGGTGATATCTTTTTTCAGTTCGCTTAAAATTTTGTTTTCTCAAAAAATGACGACTAGTGAGGTACAAAGGATACACATTAAATGATAGATATGACAAGACAAACAAATATGTATAATGTAGTGGAACTTTAGATTGACACGTGCCTTGCTTTAAACAATATACAATGCTAGATAATGGAAATATTCTAGATATCAAACAACGTGGATGTATTTGACTTATTCACGAACGAACGAACGAACACACACACACACACACACACACACACACACTTCGTTTGATCCGATTACTCAAGGAAGGCAAGGCAAGGCAAGGAGTTTATTTCGTGTGCCCCGTGAGGGCATTGAAACATTACATACGTTCATCCTTTACACATATCCAATAAATACAAAAAGAGTTATGTCAAAAACAAGAAGTAGGCTCATTCGTTCAATCACTTAATATACACATAGACAAGTACTATTTCACTCATAATACAAACAAACAAACAAAAAACAACAACAAAATATTTTTGTTTAAATCGAATCAATACACAAAATATTAACAAGAGAGGCAAGGCCTTCAAGACTCACGTGTGATACACTTAAAAAAATCAAACAAAACTAATCGTTAAAGTGTGTTCTGTATTTATAATTATAAAGCTTTGGGTTAAAGAAGTAAAAAGAAAAAAGATTGTCCTGAAGGCAGATTCGACAGAAGGCAGATTAACTGAGGTTCAAAAATTTAACATTTAAACATGCTTTTTTTTCTTTAAAGGGCGATAAATCGATTGCGGTATTCGCAGTGAGAACGCTGTTTAAATCATATTATTCTGGTGTGTCTTGGGCATTCAGAAAATCTTTAAGAGCAATTTAAAATTCTTTCAAAGTCCGCGGTAAAGGAGAGGTGGCTATCGCTGCAATCACACTGCAACACTTAGCCTTTTTCTCTGGATCTAGATAGATGTACAAGTTTAGTTACACCCGCAGGAATGTACGAGAAGGTCGATTCAATTTCTTTTTTATGTTCATTCTAGTTTTATAGTTTTAAAGTTGATATGAAAATTGAGTATTTTGTTAAACTAATAACATGTAGAGCCAAGTACAAGTACTTCTAAACGTCGTATGAAGTGAAAAGGACTTAATTTTGAGAAAAGTCAGGACTGGAAATTTTTGCATTTCATCAAGGGTAATAACTCTCATGGTTTATTATTTTTAACTGTGAATATGGGGTATAATCCAGTAAGTGATGAGGCGTTCGCAAATCTTTCTCTGAATAGATATTTAACAGTCTCCTTCTCCAACTTTCCATCACATGCAATCGTGTATTGTCGATTGAATATAGGATTGAACGGGCTGGTCAACAACTTGAAACAAAATGGCGTCCTTCGCGTTCGCGAGGAACATGAACACGTGTCAAGTTTAGAAAATTTTAAAAAAATATAAATATAACAGTAGATTCAGTTTGCATGTAATTTGGCTTTTTTTTTCTTTTCTTTTTTTGCCATCCTAGAGGTGCAGTATTGTTTTAAACAAGATGACTGGAAAGAACTGAATTTTTCCTATTTTTATGCCAAATTTGGTGTCAACTGACAAAGTATTTGCAGAGAAAATGTCAATGTTAAAGTTTACTATGGACACACACACACACACACACACACACACGCAGACAACCGAACGCCGGGTTAAAACACAGACTCACTTTGTTTGCACAAATGAGTTAATAAAAAGAGCTACGTATAGCAGAAACCAAGGATTTAAGTTTTAACAGTATTCTTTTGTTGTTGTTTTTCAGAAAATAATAGGTGGAATTTAATGGAGTTTGGACGGATTCTATAATACCTAGATAAACATTTTTGTCTGATGCTTTTAAAAAAATGGGCAGACAAACAAATAGTGAAACTCATCAGCAATGTCGTTTGTGGAACATATATCACAAATTTTTTTCATTTCTGGGTAAATTGTCAAAACGCAAACAGGCAAAGGATTATTAGTTGTTCTAAACTTAAACTAACTCAGTTACACAATTATTTGGTAACACTGTAAAATAAGCATCTTGGCCACAGTTTGGTTTAAACATCATGTAATTAATATATATATATATAGTATCGTTATCGACATGTCTATACCAATCTTGCAAAAACTTATCTTTTAAACAACGTTTTACTTTCTCTTTGAACCATGTAGGATGTACATCAAAACTGTGTTGGTTCAACCAGAAACAACTTAATCCAATTTCATTCAAGACAGTATGAATACTTTTCAAGTACTGGTTTTGATGTACATTATCATTGTATAGACTGAAGAGACATCTATAAACAACCGAAGACAGTTTAGACGTTCTTTGGTTTGTAACAAGCCTAAACCAAAACACTAGCATTCTGGATCTAACAGAGTAGTTTACCAGTTTCACCAAAAACCATAAATGATGGGGTGGATTGCCTTAGTTTTAGAACTAGTTTATAAAAGTTTAATTGCAATTTTTCAACTATTTCAGAAACATAAAACCCCCAAATTTCGTAACCACATGTAAGTATAGGAAGAACTGTCTTATCAAATAAATCAGTAATTAAATCGACAGGAACGTTAAGTTGGCTAGTTTTCCTCAGTAATATAAATGCTGCTGTTGAAGCACGATCATAAAAAACTCGCTGGGCAACATGCATTTTATTATTGTAATTTAACTTTAATCCCAAATACTGGAAGTCACTTACAACCTCAGTTGTGTCCTTATTGATATAAAAATCAGGAAATGTTCTTACTTTGCCCCTAGAAAATACTACTACTGTACACTTTTTAGCATTCAGATTCAAGGGAAGTGGTTTTGACAAAAACAACAAAAAAACAAAACAAAAAAAAACAAAAACAACAACAACAAAAACAACAACACACAAACAAACAAACAAAAAACCTGCCATTTTTTAGATTCCAACAAAAAGGTTGTAGAATTATGTGGACAGAATTACCTGTTTACAAAGCTTTCGCGACAACAGCCAGATACCATGCATGGTGATAATAATGATGATAGTAATGATCAGATAATGTTATCAGTAGTTACTGATGATGATAATGATAATCTTACAGGGTATGTACAGCGCAGTTATTGTAACAACTGATTACGCAAGACACACATGTGCGGCCCGAGCACACGTGCGCGCACACACTCATCTGTGTGTGTGTGTGTGTGTGTGTGTGTGTGTGTGTGATTTTGTTCATTCGTTTGTTTCTTTTCTTTTCTCTCCCTTCTCACATGCCTTTCTTTCTTTTCTTTTTCTCCTTGGTATCTTGCGTTCTTTCTTCCTTTTTCTGTTGACACCACAAAAACCATTGATAATTTTATTTCGTGTTTATTTTCTTCAGGTCAGTCTGTCATACCAGAGACATCATCTCCGAGGTAGCCCCGATAGCGCGGTGGATAATAAGACACGTTCGAATAATCACAGATCAATCACTCCACGCTCCGCGACGCCAAGGCGATCCAGTGACCGGCGCAGATTTTGAAAGATTGTGGTGTGAGAAGTGAGAAAAAAACAACAACAGCAACACAAAAACTCAGATTTCTTTTATCGCTTGTCTTTCTGCTGGAGGTGAGAGACCATTTTTGAAGGTGGTTGTTGATTTTTGAAAATTCTCTTTAAAATTAAAAAAAAAAAAAAAAAAAAGAAATCTTGAGGCAATTCTCTCTCTCTCTCTCTCTCTCTCTCTCTCTCTCTCACTTCTTCTTCTTTCTTTTTTTTAAAGGTGTGCAAATTTTAGGCTTATTCACTTGTTTTGGAAACAGAGAGGAGAATGACGTATTAATGCTGATTTTCATAGGCATGTCTTTGAAAGAAAAAGAACCTACACAACTTTAATTGATTATTTTTTGTTGAACTCAATCATTCATATTGAAGATGATGCACTGTTTAGTGTTAATTACATTTTGTTGACTCCAGTAATTCATCATTGTTGTTTAAATTGGACCTGCACGTCTTTTCAGAATGCAAAATGTTGAATGCAAGTTCATACAAAGAAACCTGCAAAGAAACCCTGCCCAGAATGTATGCGGCATTTCTTCTTCGACAGTGAACTCCACGGTGGTGTTTATATGAATCCCACCGTCAAATTGAAACAAAAACAAACAGAAAAGTGAACAGTTCAGAATCTCATGACCTCGTGGGATATTCCATCCCAGCTTTTTTTAAGCTTCAGTGTTCTTTTCATCCGTTTGTGAGCGTGTGCGCGCGAAGATGAAGGCGGACATAGCGTCGAACGCATCGACGGATAACAAAAAATCGAACAGCAGCAGTAGCTGCAAACTCCGTTTTCTAGATCTGTCGTTTGAAGGCAAGGTGGTGGCTTTTAAAAACGACGAGTTGGACAACGGGCGTTTTCCTCATGGGGGATATAAAGGTGAGTTGTGTGTGTGTGTGTGTGTTTATACAAACATACATACATACAGAGAGAGTGAGAGTGAAAAAGAGTGATGTGTACATAGACAATTGAAGGAATATTTAGAACACGATAACTTTACGTAGTAGAAAACGTCATGTACTGTCAGAAAGATGACGTAAATAGCATTACGTCACTTGTTATAAGTAGTCTGTGAAAAAGCTGCCGGTTGGCAGCTAAAATTAGGATTTTTAACTCACTTGTGTAAACAAAGTGAGTCTGTGTTTTAACCCGGTGTTCGGTTCTCTGTGTGTGTGTGTGTGTGTGTGGCAAACTTTAACATTGCCATTTTCTCTGCAAATACTTTGTCAATTGACAACAAATTTGGCATAAAAATAGGAAAAATTCAGTTCTTTCCAGTCATCTTGTTTAAAACAATATTGCACCTCTGGGATGGGCACAATTTTTTTTTTTTTTTTTAAAGAAGCCAAATGATATGCAAACTGAATTTACTGTTATAGTTATAATTTTTTTAAAAATTCTCTAAACTTGGCACTTTGATCTGATATTCTGACACAGCATCAAGAGCAGTCATTTTTATCATTTTTTGTTCAGGAACTTCTTCTGCAAAGCATGGAAGTTATATTTCTGGTGCATGTCTTTGGTGCAGATAGTAAAAAAGGGAAATTAATCTGTAATTAGCTTGATGCTAGGGGGGTTAATTTGCTTTAAACTGATCTTTCTCATCTTAAACATTACATTTTGAAATTATGCTCAATACATAAAAAGCTTGTGTGTTTTACTCTCAGTGTACAGGGCTTTCACTGTGTTCATTCGCCCAAGTGGTCTTTTTTGGAAAATATTAAAATCAATACTACGAGTGGATTTTATAGATCTATTGGCTGATCCCTGAAGGTCATGGGCAAAAATCAATTGCTACACATATTTATACATATTCAAAGCGCGTGCTCATATTCCTCGTGAACACGAAGGATGCCATTTTGTTTCAAGTAGTTGACCAGCCCGTTCAATCCTATATTCAATCGACAATACACGATAACATGTGATGGAAAGTTGGAGAAGGAGACCGTTAAATATTTATTCAGAGAAAGATTTGTGAACGCCTCATCACTTACTGGATTATGCCCCAAACTGCCATAAAAATATCAACAAAATCAGTTGGAATTCACAGTTTAAAATAATAAACCATGAGAGTTAATACCCTTGATGAAACGTAAAAATTTCCAGTCTTGACTTTTCTCAAAATGAAGTCCTTTTCACTTCATACGACGTTTAGAAGTACTTGTACTTGGCTCTGCATGTTTTTAGTTTAACAGAATACTCAATTTTCATAACAACTTTAAAATTATAAAACTAGAATGAACATAAAAGAGAAATTGAATCGACCATGTCGTACATTCCCGGCGGGTGTAACTAAGCTTGTACATCTATCTAGATCCAGAGAAAACGGCTAAATGTTGCAGTGTGATTGCAGCGATAGCCACGTCTCCTTTACCGGGGACTTAAAAAGAATTTTTAATTGACCTTACAGATTTTTTGAATACCCAAGATACACCAGAATAATATGATTTAAACAGCGTTCTCACTGTGAATACCGCGATCGATTTATCGCCCTTAAAAAAGCATGTTTAAATGTTAAATTTTTGAACGTCAGTTAAGGAGCAATGATAGTGTAATGGGTAAGACAGTTTCTTCTCACCCGAACACGCGGGGTACGAATCTTCCTTCAGGACTTTTTTTTTTCCTTTCTTTCTTTTTTTTTTTTTTTTTTAACCCGAAGCTTTATAATAACAAATACAGAACACATTTTAATGAATAGCTTCTTTTTTTTATTTTTTAAGTGTAACACAAGTGAGTCTTGAAGGCCTTGCCTCTATTTTTTTTGTTTAACAAAATAGGTGTTGGTTTTCAACTTTGTCTTATTTATTATATATATATATATATATATATGTGTGTGTGTGTGTGTGTGTGTCACATCATTTGCCAGCCCACTTAAAATGCACCCCCCCCCCTCCCCTGCCCCCCGCGCCTACCCCTCCTCTCTCTCTGTCTCTCTCTCTGTCACTGTTGTATTAGTACGGAAACAGGTGTTAACAGGAGCCCAATCTCTCTCTCTCTCTCTCTCTCTCTCCACCATCCGCACACACCCCCTCCCCCTGGTCTCAATGCCAGGTAACATGAAAAGATCTGCACCTATGGAACAAACCACCTTGCTGAAGAGGAAATCCGCTGTTCGAGACAAAGATTTGCCGGCCTGAAAACAATCTTACACAGCTGAATATTCGCTGTCACATCCACTATCCAGAAAGATTTGTCTTTGTGCCGCACGAATGAGCACACAGTGATACCTTTACCTGGTAGCAAAGTAACGCAGGCGAGCGCATGCACGCAGGGTCACACACTAACGCACTGCGAATGCAAGCATGCACGAGCACACATGCACAACAAACATGCGCATACGCGCGTGCGATGGAGCAAGCGTACATGCCCCCTATGTCTTTATAATCGCGAGCGCGCGGACACGGACCCCCCCCCCCTCCCCCACCCACACACACTGGCACACGCACACAACTTCAGTCAATCATTGACTCACTTGTGTAAACAAAGTGAGTCTATGTTTTAATCCGGTGTTGGGTTGTCTGTGTGTGTGTCTGTGTGTCCGTGGTAAACTTTAACATTGACATTTTCTCTGCCAATGCTTTGTCAGCTGACACCAAATTAGGCATAGAAATAGGAAAAAATTCAGTTCTTTCCAGTCATCTTGATTAAAACAATATTGCACCTCTGGGATGGGCACAAAAAAATAAAAAATGAAGCCTAATTATATGCAAACTGCATTTACTGTTATATTTATATTTTTTGTATTCTCTAAACTTGGCACTTTGATCTGGTATTCTGACCCAACAACAAGAGGAGTCATTTTAATCATTTTTTGTTCAAACCGGAACTTCTTTTACTAAGCATGGGAGTTTTATTTATTTTGCAAACGTTTTGGTGCAGATAGTAAAAAAGGGAAATTACTCTGTAATTAATGCTAGGGGACTTAATTTGCTTTAAACTGATCTTTCTCATCTTAAACATTACATTTTGAAATTATACTCAATACATAAAAAGCTTGAATTTTTTTTAAAGTGATCATAAGTGAGTCTTGAAGGCCTTGCCTCTCTTGTTTTCTATATGCAACACATACACACACACACGCACACACACACACGCATACACACACATTCATATACTCGCATGTGTACACAGTAATTTCTTTCCCCTCCCTCGATTTTTCCCCAACCCTCGTCTAATATCAATTATAGTGAAAAGACATTAATCTAAAGAACACACACACACACACACACACACACACACATAATGTGCGTATCGTCACTAGCTTACCTCTATCTGTTTCTGTCTGTGTGTATACATGCGCACTTAATACGCAAGCAACGGTTCTCATTCTTAGGCTGTTCCTTTATCTGTCTGCTTGTCAGTCTGCCTTTCTCTCTTCTTCTGCCCTCCCTCTGCCCGAATCTATCACTCTTTTTGTCTGTGTGCTTATGTCTTTATCTTGTTTGCCTGTCTTTAAAAAAGTATTTTTATTTAACTATCGTTTAAACCCCTTCGTAATGGGCCATCGGCCATCTAAATAAAATTTTCGCATTCTGTCTGTCTGTCTGTCTGTTTCCTCTCTATTTGTTTGTCTTTATGTCTTTCTGTCTGTCTGCCTGTCTGTCTCTCTTTCTCTCTGTGTTTTATATTTCTGATTTTGTTTCCCATTTTACGCCATTGTTTAGGGATCAATGTTTCTAAAAACAATAAAAATTCATTCTCTCTCTCTCTCCCTCTCTCTTTCCGCGCGCGTGTGTGTGTGTGTGTGTGTGTGTGTGCGTGCGTGTGTGCAACTCACACTTTCTCTCACCGCCACACCCCTCCCATGTCCCGTTCCCCCGTTCCCCCGCTCCCACACCCAGATCCTCACACACACACACACACGCACGCACGCACACACACACGCACACACACACACACACACACACACACACACACACTAAAGCCAACGCCGGAGGCAATACAACAGCCGAGCATAACACCACACGTAAGTGCCGGTTCTCAGATACCATTACTTGCAGCTCAAACCTCCATGATCAAAACACCCTTTCTTCCAACCTTCCAGTCTGAAAATCTGCACAATCTTACGACAGTTCCCAAAGCTTCCAATGTAACTTAGCTTTTCAACACCAGCAGTTTGAATCGCTCCCACGTTCAAAAGAGCAGAGACTGAAAGGAATGAATGGGTTTTTCTTACGATAATAACGTTTCGTTTGCCACAATCGATCGGCGTTGACAGGATTTGCTTGTGAAAGCTGGTGTTAGAAACGTCCAACAAACTAATGAGGCGTGGATGTAAAAGATTTTCCTTAACCGTATTTCCGTTAAATTCGGCACCGAAAGCTTTACCTTAATATTTCCCACACACATTGCTTCTTTTTCTCTCCTTTTTTTTTTTCTCTTCCTCACGCATTCAGGTTATGTAGGGTGGGGGTAACGGCCCTTTGTGGTAGATATCTGTTTCAGTCATTCTGTGTGCGCTTGTCTATATTTTGCTGCCATGGTTTGTCTATTTGTGTCTGCTTGTTTGCTGTCCGTGTGTGTGTCTGTGTGTCTGTGTCTGTGTCTATTTATGTGTGTGTGCGCATGCAAAAGCATGCAAGCGCGAGTTTGTATGTGTATGTCTGTGTCTGTGTGTGTATCTGAGTATGTGTTTGGTTTTGTCAAAAATTTAATCTCCACTCTCATGATACACTTTTGGACACGCATACACAAAGAAATAACACAATTACTCTGTGTGTGTGTGTGTGTGTGTGTGTGTGTGTGTGTGTGTGTGTTTCTTTGTCAAAGTTTAATCGCAACTCACATCACACATGCTTTTGGACACACACACACACACACACACACACACACGGAAATAATTGTTCCTTTGGTACATTTGAACACGGCCTCTAGCCCCTTCTTTAGTACGCTGTCTGATGCATGTTTCAGTTTTGAGGAGAGTGCGGAATGATCTATGGACGCTATTGCCGAATTTCGCTTCGCTGTGGGTTTTTTTGTTTTGTTTGTTTGTTTGTTTTTGTTTTTTGTGGAGGGTGGTGGGGGTGGGGGGATTGGGGGGCGGGGGTAACACTTGTGCTAAGTGTATGTTGCAAACGGGACCTCGGTTTATTGTTTCATCCGAATGAAATGGAATGTTTTACTTGACCAGGCAGGCAAACCGGGCAGGCCACAGCAACTTCGAAAGTGTAGAGTACATGTAACTTGACTAGTTTGAGATGTTGATTTTGCTCGTTTTGATAAAAATCGATCGATATATGTCCAAGGTACGTACGTGTGATTTCAGGTTTCTGATTTTTCTTGAGTGCGGTGGTTTACTTTTTATTTTTTGTCAGATTTGTACTGTAGTAAACGTACAAAGATGTATTACACATACACACAGACGCATACATAATCGCATGTTTGCATAACTACATGCAAACAAACAAACATACATACATACAGACAGACAGACATATAGACATGCATGCATTCATACAAACATACATACATACATATGCATGTACTGCATACATACATATTAATGAGTGTACGCACTCATATTACATACACACATAAACTCTTTCGGAATATAACAGTGTTGTGGCTGCAATAAGACACAAATAATGCAAGGAAAACTTGTTTGTCTTTTACATATTTTCATACTATCAGAACTAATGTGCCTTTTTATACGGAATCCACAATTTATTCATTTTCGGAAAATATATATTCGTACGAGAACCAGCGCTATTCATATTGTTTCTTATTTTATTTTTTAAGCGGCGCACAAAAGTCTGAACGGAAGGTAAACTGCCGTGAAATTTGCATTTATTTGAAATTTAGTGGAGTGGGAAATTTTCTTTATAAGTTATCTGAACAGTAAAAACAACAACAACATCATCAACAACAAAAAACAAAACAACTTTGTTCCATGTTCGGAAAGACAGAGCATGTACTGGGAGAGCTAATGCAAATTTGAACGGCTGTCTCTGTATGTGTGTCTTCCCCCTCACTCTCTTTCTCTCTCTCTCTGTGTGTGTGTGTGTGTGTGTGTGTGTGTGTTAGAGAGAGAGAGAGCGAGCCGTTTTGAGGTGATGTGATAACTCCTAACGGGCAAATGCGCATGGGTCTTCAGATAACATATTTTCCTTGTTCGTATATTAATTATTCTCTCTCTGTCTCTCTCTGTCTCTCTCTCTCCTTTTTCGCACATGAAAAATTATCAGTGATAACAGTAGGCCCCCAACAAAACTTAACCACTTTATAAAAGGCCGACGCAGACAAGCTTGTAGATGATTCAAATCACCACGATGATTGAGTACATAATTATGAGTCACGCTTGAAAAAAAAAGCAGAAAAAGAGATTAAAATAGATACATATTAATGATAATAAGTATTTTTATAATGCTGAATCTTGTGCCGAGACAAATCAAAGCGCTTTCACACCAGTCACTCACACGCTTGCTTTACTCAAAATTTGAAAAATTGAAGACAAAGAAAAGGCAGGGGAGAGAGGCTGTCTTGGAAAGAGGTAGGTTTTAAGGTCAGACTTGAAAGCGCTCAGTGAGAGGACCTGACGAAGCGAAAGGGGAAGTTCATTCCAAATGAAAAGTCCAGAGACAAAGAAAGAACGGCGGCCGACAGTGGAGTGTTTGAATCTGGGTATGCGCAGACCGAGTGGATCCGAAGTTGATCGTAGAGAGATGGGGTGTGCAAGTGAAGGCAGCCACAGAGATAGGAAGGGGCAGATTTGTGAATACATTTATACCACAGCGTGCTGATCTTGTACTTTATTCTGTGTGAGACAGAGAGCCAATGGAGATGATGCAAAAGAGGAGTGATGTGTTCAGATCTTTTCTTTCTGAGGACAAGTCGGGCAGCAGAATTTTGTATGCGCTGAAGGGACTGAATGGATGAAGCAGGCAAACCAAACAATAGAGGGTTACAGTAGAGAGAGAATGAGAGAAACAAGTCTTGATGTTGAGTCGGTGGACAGATATTTCCGAATGGAACTGATGCACCGCAATTGACAATAGCAGGATTGACAGGTTTGACTGATAAATTTTAGCATGGACAATGTGTGTCAGTGACAACGCCGAGGTCCCTGACTGAGCTGGAAAGAAGGATGGATGTACTGCCAAGTTTAATTGTGTCAGTTGTGATGGTAGAAAGTTTTTGTTTAGTTCCGATGATGATTGCTTCGGCTTTGTCCGCGTTCAATGAAATTGTAATTTACCTAGAGCCATCCATTTTTGAATGTCCAGGAAGCACTCAGATGTTTCTTGCAAGAGCGAGGGCAAATTTTCAGGGGTATGACTTTTCTTAAGTTGAGTGTCATCAGCATAAGAATGATGACTGACATTGTGGCAGTTAAAAAGAAGTTTAAAACAAGAAATTATCATTATTATAATTATCATTGTCATAATCATCATCATCATCGTTATTATTATCATCATCATCATCATCATCATTATTATTATCATCATTTATGTTGTTGTTTTCGGTTTCAGTATCAGTAGCTCAAGGAGGCGTCACTGCGTTCGAACAAATCCATATACGCTACACCACATCTGCCAAGCAGATGCCTGACCAGCAGCGTAACCCAACGCGCTTAGTCAGGCCTTGAAACAAAGAAACAAAACAAACGATATGGTATTTTGTAGAAACGTCGATGCAAGCCACTATGAATTGAAAATTTGATGAACTTGTCCACTTTTCATGACAGAAAAAAAGCACCATTTTCGCACCTTGGAAGCTACCGTTACAATCATTTGCTTCAGTGGTTCCTCACTGAAAACCAGGGACATATGGAATGCTTTGATGTCGACTAAATGTAATAATATGACGCCCGCAAAGTGGAACAGCGGGAATAACACAACGAATGCGTTGGTACGGATGAATAGACACACTTTAAGATTGTGATAAAATCTGCATTGAGTATTGTAGTCTGTTGAAAACAAAACTAAACAAGCACATGAAAAAAACAGCAACAAAATATTTGTATTGTGTTGCATTTCATTGTGTTGTGTTTCGTGGATGTATATTGTATTTAATAGTATTGCATTGTATTGTATTGTATTGCATTGCATATTATTGATTTGTACGCCGTCTCAGCTTCATTGTATTGGATTGGATTACTTTGCAATGCATTGTGTAATTTTATACGATACTGCACTGCATTGCATTGTACTGTATTGTGCTGAAATCTATTGCAGATGATGATAATGATGGTGATGAGAGACAACTCTCCACACAGAAAAAACGACTCTTTTTCAAAGGTGAAAGTGATTAATTGTTATTCAGTGCGGGTTTGTGTCCATGTTTCAGCCCTTACCTTTTTCATGAGTGCATAGCGAGCAGTCTACAAGATATACAACTACGTAATTTTTCTTTCAAAGATGAAAGTGAATAAATACTGTCAGGTGCGGGCTTGTGTTTGTGCATGTTTCAACCCCGAGCCTTTTTGTGAAAGTATAGCTTACAGGATGCAAATAAACAGCTATGTCAAACATTTTCCAGAGATGAAAGTGGATATTATTTGCGTGCTTAAAAGTTTGGGGGAATGTTACGTGAGAGCATAGCGAACGGTGTGCAAAACAAACAGCCAAGTAGAGCACTGGCTTCAAAGAGGTGGAAGGATCGAACACGCTGTATGGTCTGTTGGCCTTATTCAGGTGTACTTTTTGCAGGTGCACATTCACGCGTAGATCGATTTCTTACGTGTGATCGATTGTCGAAAAATCTGGAACACGACAGCAACAGTCGTACATGTAAAACACGAGCCCACGTATTCGCACCGTTCCCTGTTTGACTCCGTCTTTCTTTCTTTGTCAGTCTTTCTTCCCCTCCATCTCTCCCCCCCCCCCCCTCTCTCTCTCTCTATGACCCTCTCTGTCTGTCTGTCTGTCTCTGTCTGTCTGTCTCTCTGTCTCTGTCTGTCTCTCTCTGTGTCTGTCTGTCTGTCTCGGTCGGTCGGTCGGTCGGTCTCTCTCTCTCTCTCTCTCTCTCTCTCCCTCTCTTTGGGGGGTGAGTTCAGGTTCGCAGACCTGGTAAGACGCGGATTCGGAGCTCTCCCAAAAAATTGTTATTATTTTTGTTAATTGCGTCTTTTAAAACAAGATCCATCGATAAGAATGGAATCAAGTTCTTTTGATGTCACCAACGAAGAAAATATTCAAAAATTACTTCAATCGCAAAAGCAGGATTTTGAAAATTTACTTCACAAAGTTTTGGACTGTCGTCTTCCAGCAGTGACACAGCAAATTTCAGCCAACCTAGAAAAGGCAGTGTGTGAGCTAAAAAGCGAAATGCACGAGCTGCGTACCAAGACATCATCACTTGAAGAAACGGTGACAACTGCTGTTCATGAAACATACCTCGCAAAGCAAGCTTTGAGCCGGTTGGAAGGCAGTTTGTCACAAGCCACAGCAAAACTGTCGGACAGGATAGAAAAACTTGAAATGTTTTCGAGACGTGAAAACCTGAAGTTTTTCAATGTTCCTCGAACATCCAGCCCCGAGTCGTACCACGAATGCGTGACGGCCGTTCTCAGTGTGTTGGAAGGGACAGTGCCAGGTAAAGTGTGGTGCCGTGATGACATCGTACGTGCACACAGACTCGGACACTACAACGACAACAATAGCCGCCCTCCGCCGATGATTGTCAAGTTCACACGATGGTCAGACAAAATGGCACTCTTGACACAGGGTAAAGCTGCTCTGCGGAGAAAAGACGTAAGCGTGGCTGCAGATCTGACAGACAGGCAGAGAGAAACCATCAAAGATTACCGTCACCAAGGTATGCACGCATACTACAGGGGGAACAGGCTGGTGGTGGAGGAACAGAAGCGGCCACACATTTCTCAGTGGCAGCGGGGACACGGGGACCACAGGGGGCGCGCCCAGCACGACACCAGGGCCTACTACAGCACCGGCAGCAGCACCGGCACCAGTGACCGAGGAAACCTCAGAGAGCGGGGTGACGGGCCGACATCTGAGTCACACCACGGATACTGGTACCCTGACCAGCGGTACGACGACGGACCATCAGCCGACTTCTACAGGAGGTACGGGGGTGAGAGCTGGAATCATGACGGGAGTGAGATGCAGGACTGGAACTACCATGTCCAGCCATACCCCCACTATGCTTCTATGCATCACTTCCCACCATTGCGATCTACACGAAACGCCAACGTCATCAGTGTTCGGTCTGATAACACTAACGTGACTCAAACAGGTAGTATGAATGATACTATGACACAGGGACACAGTACTTCACAAACATCTACCGAGACAGACAAAGAGACTGCCAAAGGAACTGACAAAGAGACTGAAAAAGAGATTGACGAAAGCAAAGACAATACCCTCACTAAAAACAAGAGAAAACATCTGCTGTGGACAACGAAGTTTACGTATGCAGACAACAGATATCTGACAGTGACACGCCCTCCGTGACAGTTACTGTTACTGACGTTACCGTCACTGACAATCAGCCACAATATACCGCACAGAACGACACGGAAACAAACAACGAGCAAAACACAAAACCACAACAAACTTGTGAGGCAACGAGACAAACTGACTATAGCAACACAAACACAGCAGAACAGGTAGATGTGACAGACCACTCGGTGACGGAACCACACACACAGTCAGCGACAGAACGCAACAGCCAAGACAAGGCCACAGCAGTGCACAAGACACGGAGCTCCAGAGACAGAAGTGCACGTGACGCGCCGGCAGCTCTGTTGAGAAGTGCCTCGTGTACAGCAACCACAACTAAACGACAAACTACTATTCAGGAAGCAACAGGTAGAACCACAAAACAAAATAACCAATAGAGATTCAGCCAGGCTCAAGTCACGAAGAATATTAACTTTGTCACAAATAATATTGAAGGGCTTTCCCATGTGTATAACCATGAATTACAATCTTATATCAATAATTTTGATTTTTGTCTTCTTGTAGAAACGTTTACAACTCGGTTTCCAGAACATTTGTTCTCAGATTATAATGCTTTTGTTGTGCCGGGTGTTAGACTCTCGGATGGTATAACTGCAAGACTGTCCGGAGGTTTGACACTCCTTGTGAAGAAAGATTTTTCCAAGTATGTTGAAAAAATAGATGTGGAGTATGACAACATCATAGCAGTAAGACTGTCCAAAGATATGTTTGGCACAGACTTGCCAGTAATGCTACTTGGCATGTATTTACCACCGAGTACTTCTGACTATTATTGCAATACAGAGATATCAAATGGTGTTGCTATTGTAGAACAATGTATTATGGATTTGATAGAGTGTTATGGAAATATGTCTTTTCTGTAACTTGGGGACTTTAATGCACGTACTGGGGGTGAAAATGCAATAGAGAATGATGATATAGAGGTAGATGTGTTACTAGACGATGATAGGGAATACAAGGTATATCGCTCATCAAAAGATAACATTCAGAATGACTTTGGTAAATATCTATTGAATCTTTGCAGTTCTTTTGATTTTTCCATTGTGAATGGCACTATGAAAGAAGACATTGATTTTGGTAACTACACTTACATTTCTTCTACAGGATGCAGTATTGTTGATTATGTCATAGTATCACGTTGTTTGTTAAATTCTTGTGTTTCCCAGAATGTTAGACCAAGGATTGAATCAAAACACATGCCTGTAGAATGTCATGCACTGTCAAGCAGATATAGCTGAATTATGTCATACTCAGAATACTTATCAAGTTGAAAAACTAGTTTGGGACCAAGAAAAAAACGAGGAATTTAAAGAAAAACTGGGGTCTGGTGAATTTAAAATCCATTTGGAACGAGCTTCTTACCTGGTGAATCATAATGTTGATGAAGCCTTACAAATTTTCAATGATGCGTTGCTTTCTGCTAGTGATTGTATGAGAAAAAACATTACCATAGGAAATGTACGAACCGACCCGTGGTTCGACCAGGAATGTAACCAACACAGAAGAGATCTCCGTCACGATTTGAGACAGTACTACAAACTTAAGGATGACAATTTAACTATTAGAACTGCGTATAACCAGAAACGCAGGGAATACAAAGAGCTCTTACGGCTGAAAAAGAAAACCCATCGTAAAAAAAGTGTTGAACGCACTGCATGAGAATGTTAATAATCCTACCGGATTTTGGAGCAAACTCAAATCATTTTAAGGCAGAAAATCTGGTGAAAATAACGTAAGTAAAGATGAATGGTATAAATACTTCTCTCAGGTTTTTCAGTCTCAGGCGAACAATGACCTGTCAGACAATGTAGACAGCCAGTCTGAAGAACCTATCAGTAACGAGCAAAGCCAACTCAACACTGATTCACTTGACTGTGACATTACTGAAAGTGAAGTCTGTGCTGCAGTTCGTTCCTTGAAAAACGGCAAGGCAGCGGGCCCTGACGGGATCATTGGAGAAATCTTTAAAAATTCTATCACTGTGATTGCTCCATTTTTGGTCCTCTTGTTCAATCAACTCTTCTCTTCTGGAAGTTATCCCCTACAGTGGTCGGAAGCTATCATCCATCCCATATTTAAAAAAGGTGACAAAAATTTACCAGATAATTATAGAGGGGTATCCCTATTGAATATATGCAGTAAACTGTACAGCCATGTATTAAACGAACGATTAAATAAATGGACTGAAAGTAACAATGTCATTAACGACTGTCAAGCCGGTTTTAGAAAGAAATATAGCACAGTTGGTCATGTTTTTACATTATTCACCATGGTTCAAAAGCAATTGTTGCTGCACAAAAAATTATATGTTGCTTTTATCGACTTTAGAAAAGCCTTCGATTCTGTTGTCCGTATAAACTTATGGAAAATTCTAAAGAAAAGGGGAATGAATGGGAAAATGTACCAAGCCATTACAAGCATATATAACATTGTGAAAGCAAGAGTTAGAGCTGGCGGTGAACTTAGTGATTCATTTATGTGTCCTTCAGGGTTAAAGCAAGGAGAGGTATGTAGTCCAGTTCTGTTTTCCCTCTTTATAAACGAATTAGCAGAAGAAGTCATTCAGAAAGGTGAACATGGTATTCAGCTTATTCCTGATTTATTAGAAATCCTAATTCTTATGTTTGCTGATGATATTATTTTGATTTCTGACTCGATTGTAGGCCTCCAGAATCAGTTAAATGTTCTGTTCGACACAGCAAAGAAACTTGGGCTGATAGTTAACTTCGAGAAATCAAATGTTGTTATATTTAGAAATGGTGGCTATATCTCTGAAAAGGAAACGTGGTTTTATGGCCAGAACAAGCTTACAGTCGTTAACATGTATAAGTACTTAGGAATTATCATGTCCACCAGACTTTCCTTCACGCATAGTTTGAATGACATGGCAAGTCGAGCGAAGAAAGGAGTCATTACTATATTTAGATTCCTGTGGTCATTAGGAGAAAAATCACCTACTATATTCTTCAAACTTTTTGATGCTCAGATCCAGCCAATACTTAGTTATGGGGCTGAGGTTTGGGGAATCATTGCAAATGTTGACACTGTGGAAAAGGTACACCTTTTTGCTTTGAAAAGATTCTTGAATATCAGTTTAAGAACACCTAACATAATGGCATATGGAGAACTTGGACGGTTCCCACTGTATGTTAATCTATACCTAAAGAGCATTAAGTATTGGTTGAAAATTTTGAAAATGTCGCCCCATCGCTTACCACACAAAGCGTATAAAATGCTATTATACTACTATTACAGTAATAAGAACACTTGGGCATCATCAGTCTGCTTTTTCTTATATAAATTTGGCTTTGAGGAGGTCTGGGAAAACCAAGGGGTCGGTAACGAAAATGAATTTTTAAAAGTCTTGAGAAATAAGCTAATTGATGAATACAAAACACAGTGGTCTTCTGATATGCTGCACAGTGAACGTTTTCAATTCTATGGAACATTTAAAAGTGATCTTATTTTATCTCAATACTTACAATTAGTAAATCATTTGCGAGCCAGAATCAGTCTGATCAGAATGCGACTGGGTGTGTCTGAATTGTGTGTCCATAAGTTGCGTTTCAGAAGGAACTTGTCAGTAAATCAGCTGCTTTGCCCATTCTGTGAATTTCAAATAGAAACTCATTTTGTCTTACAATGTCCAAAGTACCAGGATTTAAGAGAACAGTATATCCCTACCATATATTATAATTATCCATCACAGTTTAAGCTGACAATGCTAAAACGTTGGTCATCCGCCTTGCTCTGTTCCTTGAGAAAGCTCTGAAAGTCCGTCGTATGTATCTGTTGGATTGATAGTTTAAGTATGTCATCAATACTTACATGAGTGTGTGTGTTTGCGTGCGTGTATGTGCGCGAGTGCATAGGTGTGTGTGTATTTAAATGTGCATGTATGTATGTGCATAGCTGTGTATATGTGTACATGTACACGAGTTTGGATAACTATGTGCACATGTTCAAATTATGTAATATGGTTTTTGATCATAACTTGCGTGACCTTGCAGGGAATCATTCATCTGATGTGACTGTGAATTTGTAACCACCCTCAATGACATGGGCCAGTGGCCTATTCATTAAACCATTCAGTGTTCAGTGTTCTCTCTCTCTCTCTCTCTCTCTCTCTCTCTCTCATCAAAACTCAGTCTTATCGCTATAAACATAAAAATGATTTTGATCTACTTTGTCCAGTGTGTCAAGTCTCAATTGAAGATGAAGTCCACTTTGTTTTGATGTGCCATGTACTGAATGATTTTCGTGTGCAGTTCATACCAAAGAAATATGCAGAGCCATGCTAGTTCTGTCTGGGTCTACTGATGGCATCAAACAATGAAAGCATTATTCGGAATTTAGCATTGTATCTTTATTAAGTTAAGAGAGACAATTATGTCTTGATTTTTGTGTTGTAATTCTCTTGAAAGGACTCTGATTCTAGGTTTGATCATACAGTTATGTTTTAGCCCATCTTTAATGAATAAAATATCTGAATCTGAAACTTAATCTCTCTCTTCTTTCGCTTTCTCTCTTTTCCGTCTCCTGTCACCCCGCCCCCCTCTCTCTCTCTGTGTCTCTGTCTCTCACTGTCTGTCTCTCTGTCTGTCTCACTCTCGCTCTGTCTCTCACTGTCTGTCTCTCTGTCTCTTTTTGTCTCTGTCTCTCTCTATTTCTGTCTGTCTGTCTCTCTCTCCATGAGAAATATGTAGATTAAATTCAGCTGACTGCCATTGAAGCGAAAGGGCTGACAAAAATGGCTGCTAAAGTGCGTTTGCTTAAAATCGCATCAATCATATGCAGTGATAAGGCAGCTGCTAAATTAAAACTGATCAGAAGGTTTCTGCTGTATACCGTATTAGCCCTTTCCTAGGCGGTCTGGTTAACTCTCTCCATCCGAACGGCGAAAGAGACGACGTTAACTGCGTTTCACCCCAATTACCACCATCAAAATATTGCAAGCGGAAGGCTCTTATACTGAAGACGTGAATGTTGACAAAGAATACCACAATTCTGACGACGGAAGCTAAAGGTTGGGTCATTCAGACACCCACTGGACATCCGAGGGGTGTGTGTAGAGGAGAAAAGAGGACTGGCCGTACTGAGTGAGTTAACAGTGTTTATCTGTTTTAACTCCGTTTCTGATTGAATGGCTGTGTCTTCTTCTTCTTCGTCTTCTTCTCATTGGTAGTAGTAGTGGTGGTGGTTGTGGTAGTAGTAGAAGTAGTAGTCCTCAATTTTACGTCACGTCTTTCCACTTGAAGTGATGTTAGACGGGGGAAAAGGGGTTTGGGGGGTATGGAGAAGGAAGTGAGGAAGGGGGTAGGTGATGTATGGTTAAGGAACAGATGCATATTAAGCCGCATGTGTGTGTGTGTGTGTGTGTCTGTGTTTTGTGTCTCTGTGCAGGTGTCATTCTGTTTCTCAACCTCATTGTCTGTCTGTCAGTCTCTGTCTGCATGTCTTTCTGAGTCTCTGTCTGTCTGCCTCTCTGTCTCTGTCTCTCTCTCTCTCTCTGTCTGTCTCTCATTTTCCTCTAGAATTGAAAACAGGATAAAAAAAAAAGAAAAGAAAAAAGAGGGGATATACCGGTGTAAAGAAGAGTTGTGGTTATTGAAATTCCACCCTCACACCAGCTGCTTCTCGTCGCAACGACCCCCTCACACCCCAACACCCCTCCACACACACGCACACACACACACACACACACACACACACACACACACACACTGACCCGCTCCCCCCGCCCCCCAACCCCCCACTCCCCCGTCCTGTCTCTCATGAATTGGAAAAGAGATAAGAAAGGGGGGCTACAAGTAAAAAAAAAAATTTTTTTAAAGGAGTTAAGTGGTTATCGAACATGGGTGGAGAGGGGAATGTGAAGAGAGACTGTTTTGAGTGTTTGGTTGAAACAGGTTCATGTTTAACTTTACGTCGAGTTGATAGGACCACACATGCTGCGCACGTGCATACGCCCTCACCCTTCATGCACGCAGAATATGCCAGCCACTCCTCTTTCCTTGTAACCCCACCCCCTCCCACCCCACTCACACACCTTTTTCAAGATCTGTGTGTGCGTGTATGTGTGTGAGTGCGTGCGTGTGAGTGTGTGTGTATGCGCGTGCGTACGTATGTGTGTGTGTGTGTGTGTGTGTGTGTGTGTGTGTGTGCAGTGTATGCGAGCAAGCGCATGCGCGCAAGTTTGTCTGCGAGTGTAGTTTTCTGTGATGCGTGCGCGCACGCGCGTGTGTGTGTGTGTTTGCGTGCATGCACAAATCTTGCGTGTTTTATATTAATTTTTGAATACCAACGTTGTGGCGGTATGCGAGTATCTCCGGTGTATACATGTATACACTCACATAACGTCTTACGTTATCTTAACTCGACAGGCCCAGGAAAATGCCTGAATCAATAACAAGCTGGACAAGGTAATCATGGTGGTATTGTGTGTCCCGGTTCAGTACAGGAAAATTGAGCGGGCGCTAAGTGGTTTTAAGTGGTAAATGGTAAAGGTAATGGTAAATGCATGATCTGTCACCTGTCCAGGCGGTGCTCACGTCGTAATGTGTCCACGGGTTTGTGTCTAATGTACGAACCGTACTTTTTACTGCCTCCACCCCTCTCCCTACACCTTGAGTGATGGGTCTGTGTGCTAGTCATTCGGATGAGATGAAAATCCGAGGTCCATTTTGCAGCATGCACTTAGAACACGTAAAAAAAACCTACGACAACAAAAGAGTTGTCCCGGGTAAAATCATGTTAAAAAAATGTTTAAAAAAAAGTGTTTAGTTCTTCTTGTATCTATCTGTCTGTTTCTTGCCCCTCTCCCCCCCCCCTCTCTCTCTCTATATATATATATCTATCTGTCTATCTCTGTCTATAATTATGTCTGTCTGTTTTTGTTTTGTTTATTTGTTTTTTATGCAATTGTACAGTTTTCTCTGTGTGATTGTTTCTTCTTGTTGTTTTGGTTGTGTGTGTACGATTTATGTGCTTGTTTGTTTGCTTCTCTCTTTCTTTCTTTCTTTCTTTATCATTGATTGTATGCCTCAAGTTTCAGTTTCAGTAGCTCAAGGAGGCGTCACTGCGTTCGGACAAATCCATATACGCTACACCACATCTGCCAAGCAGATGCCAGACCAGCAGCGTAACCCAACGCGCTTAGTCAGGCCTTGCCTCAAGGTCGGGTGGAAAAAACATGTCAAAAATTGATGATCTCATTCCACTGGTTGAATAAAATTTCATGACCTTTTGTTTCTCTCCCTCTGACAGAAACACAGAGAGACAGACTCAGAGAGAGAGAGAGAGAGAGAGTTAAAACCGATACGTTTTGATGCTGACACTTATGTCACTGCTGAAGGTGGCAGAATGGTTAAAACACACATCTGCCAGTGTGAGGGTCTGGGTTCGAATCCCCTCTCGCCCTTTCTCCCAGTTTTGACTGGAAAATTAAACTGAACGTCTAGTCATTCGGGTGAGATGAAAAACCGTGGCCCCGTGTGCAGCACGCACTTTGCGCACTGAAAAAGAACTCATGGCAACTAAAGTATTGTCCTCTGGCAAAATTCTGTAGAAGAAATCCACTCTGATAGGTACACTAATATATATGCATACACTCATTGCCTGGCAAAGCGCGTTGGATTATGCTGCTGTTCAGGCATCTGCGTAGCAGATGTGGTGTAGCGTATATGGAATTGTCCGACGCCAGTGACGCCTCCACAAGAAACTGAATCTGAAAAACTTAAACTGCTAATTCTGTTTACAGTTTTTGTGTTAATTTAAATTGTGAACAGGAAGTATTCTTTGTCCAAAAAAGAATTCATGCAGTAAACTTGCCGAGAAAAAAAAGCACAATCATTAGAATGACAGGATGGAGAGGAGAGATCACCTTTCATGATACAATACAATATGATACAATATAATAGACACGATACGATACAGCCGAACAATCGACACAGCACAGCACAGCACAGCTCAGCACAGCATAACACAGCATAACATAGTACAGTACAACACAGCACAACATACCACAGCATACTACAACATAGCAAAGTACAGCGTAACACTACACAACAAAACATTCCCGACACAGTGAAGCAGAGTACAACACTGCACTGCTAGCACAACACAACAGCGTTTTCAAAACATGCAGATTTCTCGATGCAAATGTCAACAAGCGAAATAAATCGACCTTCATCCTTCACGGAAGATCGATATTGACTGCAGGTATTCAGTTCAATCCCTGTATTTCTCTGTTTACAAAAGTAGAACTTTGTTCTGTGGTGGACACGCATCATTCACCGCGGGACACGTTAAGGATAAAAAGTACGTTCGCAATATCACGAAGTATTCGACAAGCCTGGTCTGGAAAGTCATGTGTTATGCAAATGTGTGAATGGGGAACGTAATCATAAACACGTCACACATATGCGCGCGCGCACACACACACACACACACGCACACACACACACACACACACACACACACAGAATACAAGTATCTGTGATACTTTAGGTATGGCTCACTCAAACAAGAACTAAATAAAGCCGGCTGCCGTAGCGAAGTGGTTAGCGTCGCTGGACTGACCGCAGGGAAGACGCGGGTTCGAATCCCTGCGGAGGTGGGTTTTTCCGCCCGCGGCCGGCTCCTACCCAGAATTAAATGTGCTGTGGGCTTAAATTGGACGACTGGGACCACACAGTCGAGTATCATCCACTTCACTTCACTTCACTTCTTTGGGTGTGTTGCTGTAATTTCCTGACCAACACTGCAAGTGTCTGTGTCTCTCGGGCCTGGTTGACGCCGGGATATCATTAGGAAGCGTTAAGTACAGCCTTGTCACGTAGTACCAAACCTGAACGGACCGCCATAGCAGCATCGTCATCAACTTCATCGTTATCCTTCTTCATCATCACTAAAAAATAAAATTTAAAATAAAATGAAACAAGTCCCAAATTATGTGGCCTTTCATGCCCTGTTCTCATGGTGACATCAGTTTCGACACCCCTCCACTTCCGTGTTTGGGGTGAGTCCTGTCAATGTCCTCAGTGTCGGCAGATTTATTGAGGGCTGTTGTTGGAGGGACGTGGTGGCGGTCTCCACTCTGGCAGGGACACTCACTCAGTCTGGCTCCGCGACTAAGCCATTATTGTCGTCAGTAGGGGACTTAGTAGGTGGTGTCCTTAGTAGGTTAAATCAAAACAGGCACTACTGAACACTACCTGACTCAGCGGCAGTGCAGGGTCTCCTCTGGTGTATGACCTCCTTGCGACCCAACTTCCATGGTTCCCTGAGGACTGCCGACGCTGGGACTGTGACAGACGAACCCGGATGTGGCCATGTATGGAAGACTCGGAATGAGCGGCAGATTATGGAATGGGGCAGCAAAAGTAAATGAATAAATTGTGTATGTAAGAGAGAGAGAGAGAAAGGAGATTACATAACATTAACGTTGCATGCACATACACGCCCGCACGTATTGAATAACATATAAAGACTACACATGTCAAACACCTCCCAGTGACGACCACAGCAGACAGAAACACAGCAGTGTGTCACTGCACACCCACCCTCTCTCTCTCTCCTTCTCCCCCTCTCTCTCCCTTACCCCCCCCCCCCCCCCCACCCCCCCTCCCCACACACACACCCCTCTCTCTCTGTGCGAAAGGTGCATTCATTGCATGTTGCTTTTCCTTTCATTCTCCTCTCGGACACGGCTGACGTCAGGTATGACCCAACTGAATGTCCCCAAGAAAATGCTGTTTTTCATCCAGACACCGGTTTTATTCATATGAATTTCCCTCTCTCATATGATTTTTTCCCCTCTTCATTTTTAAAAAGAAAAATTATTTTCATTTTAGGCATGGCTGGCGTACGACTGAATGTCCTCAACAAAAAGTGGTGTGTTTATTAATTTTTATCTCATCGAGACACAAGTTTTACTCATACAGTTGGCCCCCTCCCCTTTTTTTCTTTCATTCATTCTTTTTTTCTGTTTCTTCTTTCCCCCTCCCCCCTTCCGTTTTTTTTCCCTTTTATGAGAGGGAAGGTTTGTATTAGGCCTTGGTGTTTGCATGTGCGTGTTGCCAATTTTGTTCTTTACGTGTGTCGTCTTCTGATTCCTCTTTTTTTCATCTTTTTTTTTTCTCCATAATTTTCTTGCTTTCTTTCTTTCTTTTTACTTTTTTCTTTTTCTTTTGCACGTTTGGGGTATAAGAATTTTTTTTTTTTTAAAGATAATAATAATAATAATAATAATAAAAACACCCAGATAATGGCCCCTGAATATCAATGATGATAAGCGGTATGAGCAAACAGGACGTGATATCAAAGGTTTAGCTCATCATAACTCAAACGAGTATTTCATAACACATGTATGATTGACAATGTTACAAAAACGTTCGCTTAACTGTTGGAGACTAATGTTTAATGTACCGCTACGCCCACCTGGCGGAGATATCAGAATGAGTCACGTTTAATGGTGCAGCGTAACAAGATTTGTAAACTTTTCAATCTGAAATTAAAACAAAATTTCAAAAATAATTATAATGTCGTCAGTACCTCTTTTGACGGGGTTTATCAATGTGGAAAAGAATAGAAAAGAGACAACAACAAAAACACCACCACCACCACCACCAACAACAACAACAACAACAACAACAACAACAAACATCCTATGAATAGTACTGTGTTCCGAAGAAAGCGTTTCGCTCGGGACATTCATTTGAGTCATCCTGATCCTCAATTCAACGGCACTCCTCTCCATTTCTTTAATCCACTGACTGGAGTGATGGCCTAGAGGTAACGCGTCCGCCTAGGAAGCGAGAGAATCTGAGCGCGCTGGTTCGAATCACGGCTCAGTCGCCGATATTTTCTCCCCCTCCACTAGACCTTGAGTGGTGGTCTGGGCGCTAGTTATTCGGAGAGACGATAAACCGAGGTCCCGTGTGCAGCATGCATTTAGCGCACGTAAAAGAACCCACGGCAACAAAAGGGTTGTTCCTGGCAAAATTCTGAAGAAAAATCCACTTCGATAGGAAAAACATAAAACTGCACGCAGGAAAAAAAAAGGAAAAAAAAAAGGGTGGCGCTGTAGTATAGCGACGCGCTGTCCCTGGGGAGAGCAGCCCGAATTTCACACAGAGAAATCTGTTGTGTTAAAAAGAAATACAAATACAAAATACAAACAGAAACCCATGAAATCCTGAAAGAAATGACAATAAATTCCTGTGAGCTCGATCCTATACCAGCTTCTGTCTTTTCCCAGTGTGTCTCACATCTTCTCCCAACAATCACCAGTATTGTCAACTATCGCTTCTCACTGGAACGTTTCCATCCACTTTCAAAACTGCAATCGTCCGGCCTCTTCTGAAGAAATCCAACCTTGACACAAACATTTTGAAAGACTATCGACCAGTTTCTAATCTTCCATTCCTGTCCAAACTCCTTGAAAAAGCTGTCCTGAAGCAGCTAAACAACCACCTTTGTTTCAACAATCTCATCCACCTATTTCTGTCTGCCTATCGTGCTGACCACAGTACCAAAACCACTCTCCTCCACATCCTGAATAACCTACTGCTAGCGTCCGACTCAGGACAGATCTTTCTTCTCACTCTTCTCGACTTGTCAGCCGCCTTTGACACGATAGACCATTCAATCCTTCTTTCCCGTCTTCATTTTACATTTGGTATCAACGGCACTGTTCTAAACTGGTTCAAATCTGATCTCACTGATTGATTTCAGTCTGTCATTGTTGATAATTTCCAGTCTGAACCCGTTAAATTCGAACATGGAGTCCCACAGGGATCTGTTTTAGTCCCAGTGCTCTTCACACTGTACACTGCTCCTCTCGCTGAAATTATCAACCGCCATAATGTCAGTCATCATTCTTATGCTGATGACACTCAACTCCAGAAGAGTGATACCCCCGTAAAACTGTCGTCGCTCTTGCAAGAAACATCCGACTATCTTGGACATTCAAAACTGGATGACTCTAAATAAGTTACAATTGAACGCGCACAAAACTGAAGCAATGATCATAGGAACCAAGCAAAATCTCTCTTCCATTACAACTGACACAATCAAACTTGGCAGTACATCCATCCCTCTTTCCAGTTCAGTCTGGAACCTCGGCGTTGTCCTGGACAACACACTGTCCATGCAAAAATGTATCAGTCAGACATGTCAATCCTGCTACTGTCAATTGCGGCGCATCAGTTCCATCCGGAAATATCTGTCCATTGATGCAACATCTAGACTTGTCGTTTCTCCCATTCTCACTCGCCTTGACTACTGTAACTCTGTTGCCTGGTTTGCCTGCTTCATCCATTCAGTCTCTTCAGCACATACAAAACTCTGCTACCCGACTCGTCCTCAGAAAGAAAAAAATCTGAGCACATCACTCCTCTTTTGCAACATCTCCACTGGCTCCCCGTCTCACACAGAATAAAGTACAAGATCAGCACTCTATGTTATAAATGTATTCACAAACCTGCCCCTTCCTATCTCTGCAGCTGCCTTCACCTCCACACTCCATCTGGCTCACTACGATCGGCGTCGGATCCACTCTGTTTACGCATACCCAGATTCAAACACTCGACTGTTGGCCGCCGTTCTTTCTCTGTCTCTGGACCTTGCAATTGGAATGAACTTCCTCTTTCGCTTCGTCAAGTCTCCACACTCAGTTTTTTCAAGTCTGGCCTTAAAGCCCACATCTTCCCAAAAAAGCCTCCCTTCCCTGCCTCTTTCTTGTCTTCAGTTTCTCCAGTTTTAGAGTTATGCATGCGTGTGAATGACTGGTGCGAAAGCGCTTTGATTTGTCTCTGCGCAAGATTCGGCGCTATATAAATATCATCATTATCATTATTATTATGTATTCATATTGCAGTTTCATTACGTTAAAAAGCACAATGTCGATGAAAGTTCGCTTTTTAATCTTTTCATCTGCAAAGAAATGCTTTGTAATCGTGAAACAGATAATTTTATCATCAACATTTGTCACATCAGTCTCGATGATATTAATAAATATGTTAATTGTACATTTCATGCATTGCATCCGCATATTTTTTATTAAATCAGTAAAGTTGTCAGAAACAAAAACATCACACGGGTATAATTATTTCTGGACAATAATGATCAATACTTTCACGAAATGTACCGCAACTGAACTCTTTGTTCTGTAGCATTCTGAAGTAAACAGATCACGTGAGTCGTTCTGTCACAGGTGTTTTGTTCAGTTGTTGTTGTTGTTGTTTTAATCCACACCCTTCCATGACACAAAACTGTAAATTCACCCGGCACACCCCAACTTTCAACCCACCATGGTCAAGAGAGAAAAGAGACATTTTTCATATGACATGGCTGTTTCCGTTCTTTTTTGTTTGTTTGTTTTTTTGTTTGTTTGTTTTTGTCTTTTTTAAATACATTTTCGAGCGTGCGCGACGCACGCTGATATGCAAACGGAGTATCGAGGTCAGATCGTGTTACGACTGGCTGCCACAATGATTGTGTGGCCCGAGAATGGTCATGATTGTGTATCATTGAATTCACCTACATTTGCATAGCCAATGAATACCGAATTCGCCGAGCGAACATATTTGACGGTGTCGCAACTGCAGCGCTTGGTTGCTTGGCAACCGTGGAGAGGAACTTTTTGTTAGGGTTCCTTACACGATTTGATTTTATTTCATTTCATCCTAAATCACTTTCTTTTATTTTGTTTTAGTTTGAAATATTTTATTGTATTTTGTGATAATTTGGGGGTTACTAACTGCCTTTTTTTTTCTTTTTCTTTTTTAAATGGAAGGCGAAAGAAACAGAGAGAAAGAGAAAAAGAGGGATGGGAGAAGAGGGATGTTTTGTTGAATACTGTTCCCAAAAAAGAGATATTGTGGTGGGGGGCGGGGGTGTGTGGAGAGGGACAAACAGAGGTTCGGAGAGGAAGGGAGAAATGGTGGAGGCTTCACACACATTCAGAAAAAATCTTAGAAATTGAATTGAAATATTTCATCAAAGGATGGTCGTTAGAGATATATATATACAGAGACAGACAGACGGCCACAGACTGACGGACAGACAGACAGAAATATGAGGAAGGGTTAGGTGGGAGGATAAGCCCACCATGCTCCCCTTCCCCCAAACCATACTCTGTATTCTTTAATATTGCCCCCCCCCCTTCTCCCCCCCTCCCTCCCACCTCTCTCTCTCTCTCTCTCTCTCTCTCTCTCTCTGTCTATCTCTCTCTCTCTCTCCTTCTCCCTCTCCTTTTTCTCTCTCTGTCCCGCAAATAGTTGTAACAAGAGAGGTAAGTCGTGATTCTTATCTTTGACTCCAGAACAGTTGTTGTTCCTTGTGCTGTTGAGTGTCAGCCAATCTCTCAGTATAAGATCAATGTGACTGTCTGCTTGTGTTGACATTTATACTTACATTGTGTAACAGCCTGATAATGTAAATACCCCTCAGTGACCGTGTAACACCAAGGGAATGTGAAAATAGAATACGCCCATGTTTATTGCAACATAATAACGGAGGGAAACAAGTTGTTATGAAATAAAGAAGCTTTCGTTGGTTTACACACACACACACATCCGTCCACCCACTCTCCTCTCTCTCTCATTCTCTCTCTCTCCTGACCCACACGCGCACTCTCATTGACACCCCCACTCTGTTATTACCGTTTGTGTCATTGGCAGTATTTCTCATCATCACCACTTTCATCAAAAACATCGTGTTCATCTTTCTCACCCCACCCGCCCCATTTATCGTCTTCAATAAGCAGCAATAAACATGCTCTACACACATCTCCCACCCTCCCCACCCTCCCACACACACACTGTTAATAGCAGTTGTTATCATCATCATGATGATCATCATCATTAATATTGTTTTATCTTTCCCTCTTAAAATTTGTCATTATCATCATCATCAACATCGTTTATTAATTCATCCCACCCCTGTTCCTTCTACCCCGGGAAGCAAGAGACACCTCCATAGCCTCAACACCTTTTTTGACTCACTTGTGTAAACAAAGTGAGTCTATGTTTTAACCCGGTGTTCGGTTGTCTGTGTGTGTGTGTGTGTTTCTGTGTGTCCGTGGTAAACTTTAACATCGACATTTTCTCTGCAAATACTTTGTCAGTTGACACCAAATTAGGCATGAAAATAGGAAACATTCAGTTCTTTCCAGCCATCTTGTTTAAAACAATATTGCACCTCTGGGATGGGCACAAAAAATAAAAAATGAAGCCTAATTATATGCAAACTGCATTTACTGGGTTTTTTTGTTGTTGTTTTTTGTATTCTCTAAACTTGGCACTTTGATCTGATATTCTGACCCAACAACAAGTCATTTTTATCATTTTTTGTTGAAACAGGAACTTATTTTGCTAAGCATGGAAGTTTTATTTATTTTTCAAACTTTTTGGTGCAGATAGTAAAAAAGGGAAATTATTCTGTAATTAATGCTAGGGGACTTAAATCGAATCTGGTTAGGACTTCTTTTTTTTCTTTTTCTTTTTTTTTAATGCGAAACTTTATAATAACAAATGCAGAACACATTTTAACGTTTAGATTTTTTTTAAAGTGTATCACAAGTGAGTCTTGAAGGCCTTGCCCCTCTTGTTTTTTATTTTTTTTATCGTTAACATCATCACCATTATCATCATCATTATCATCATCATCATCACTATCATCACCACCACCATTATCATCATTACCATCACCATCACCCCCATCATCATCATAACAACCACCACCACCACCAACAACAACAGCTCCACCACCATCATCATCACCGCCATCATCATCATTACCATCATCATCATCATCACCACCGCAACCACCATCATCATCACCGACACCATCATTGTCATCATCACCATCATCTTTTTCCTCACCTTCCCTTTTCCCCAGGCAGCAAGAGCACATACTAGTTTGTTTTCATAGCAGTACTTGTCGTTACCGTCATCATCGTATCATCATCACCAACACCAATACCGCCATCGTCACCATCATCATCATCATCATCAACACCGTTTTTATCTTTCCCTAGGCAGCAAGAGACACCCCCTCAGCCTCTACACCTTCGACAAGGGCCGGGAGTACCACCGGCAGCTGCGCGACGACCTTGACCTGGAGATGGAGCGGGAGGAGATGGGGTTGATAGGGGAGTCGCCCACGTGGGCGGTGGAGGCTCACCGGTGGCCCACCCACTCCGGGGAGTCCCCGTTGCTGGCTCACGGCTTCCTGTCTCCTTCCAAGGTCAGTGTGCGACACGCAGCTCGCCTTCAGACAACATACTTCAACAGACGCAACACTTACAATCCCTTCACCATGCATACTCACATCTGGGAAAAAAACACAAAAAAACATGCCTTTTTTGTACGCATTCTTTCAATTGTTTTTTTCTTCTTCGGCTTTTAACACCACACAACTTTAATCTTTAAACATAAACAGCAGGCTAATTAATATGTATGTATTTTTGACTTTTTAACGCAAGCGCACAGTCTGTCCGATATCAAACTGCTGTTTAACCCAGATCTTCAGTTTTAACAGGTGCACCCCCAAGGGACACTCCTCTCCCCTTGTTGACTTGTGTAAGAGTGACTGCAAAGGAAGCCATTCAACTTTTTTTTATGAAATACTTAGATGATTCACCAATTGAAGACCTTTCTAACTGTGACTTCAACTATTTCAATGTAGTTCAAAGATGTGTTAATTTGTGTGATTGCAGTCGCCTCGATTTGAATGTTGGAAAAACAAGGCGCTCTCTCTCTCTTTTTTCTTTTTCTTTCTTTTTTTAAAACATTTTCATAAATGGTACTGAAGTTCAGCATGTTAGTTCTAATAAATATCTAGGGACAGTTTTAGACAAGTTACGTTTGAAACAACATGTTGATCATATCAACACGATATGTCAAACAAGGCCGTACTGCTTGCGGAAGCTCATGTCTTCTAATGTTAACACTGTCGTCTTCAAATCATTTTATTCGTGCTTCTTAGAATCTGTTTTGACTTTTTCAATTATGCGCTGGTGTGGAAGTCTGAGTGTGAAGTTTAAGAATGTTCTAATAATAATAATGAACTTATGGTATGGATGAAAGTGTGGTATAGAAGAGTGTTCGGCGAAAGGGAGGGGAGATGTGTTTTTGTTTCCATCTTCTTCTTCTTCTTCCCACCATTCTCATTATGACCTTCATGTTTATATTCGACATGAACATCCTGTTTTCTTCCTTTTCACTCTCTTCCTCTTTCACCTTCCCTTCATCACTCTCACTCCTCCACCTTGCTGCCCTTCTGCCTTTGCAGAAGATCAGATACGCACGTTAAAGATCCTGTAATCCATGTCAGCGTTTGGTGGGTTATGAAAACAAAAACATTCCCAGCATATCCCCGAAAACAGAGTACGGCCATACATGGCGGGGTAAATAAACGGTCATACACGTAAAATGTCACATGTCTGTTTGAGTGTATATGTGTGCGTGACTGAAACCTGAAAAAATGACACAGAAAACGATTGATGAGCGCCCAAGGGCAGCTGACAGTCGGCTCTACCCAGATAGGCAGCCCGTTGTGCAAACGACTCCGTGTTTGTGAAGCGCTAAGAGCTTGGTATCCGACCGAGGGTAGCCGTTATATAAGTATCCATTCCATCATCATCATTGCCTCTCCTCGTCATTCATACCCCCCTTCCTTTCTCTTCGCGACACAAAAAATATTATCTTCATCATCACTCATAATTATAATTCATCTTTTCTTTCTTCAGTTCACAACCTCTCCCTTTCTTTCTATTCCCCATACACAGATGGAAACGACGAACGGGTTCAGCAAACTCCCAACCAACCAGTCATCGGGCAAACCCATACGTGTGTCGGCCCCACCAGCGGGGTCTAATAACGGGGTGGTGTACTATAGACCTACCCGCTCCCATCAGTTCCTTGCCGCTTCCGACCTGAAGGACGGAGCCGACTGCGAGGACCTCGTCCGTTATGGGAGGCCCACCCGGACCACGTGAGTGGTGGTGGTGTAGTTGCTGTATGTGTGTGTGTGTGTGTGTGTGTGTGTGAGAGAGAGAGAGAGAGAGAGAGAGAGAGAGTGTGTGTGTGTTTGTGTGAGTGTGTGATAGCGCGTACGTGTGTCTGTTGGGTGTTATGCGTGATTGCATGTGTGTGTGTATGAATGTGCGTGTGCGTGAGTGTGTGCGTGTATGAATGAGCGTGTACGTGAGTGTGTATGTGTGTGTGCTTGTGCGTGTATGTGTGTGAAAGTGTGATTGCGTGTGTGTGTTTGAAAGAGAGAGAGAGAGAGAGAGTGTTCATGTCATTTTATTGATGACTGACAATGTTCTTACAGACTGCTTCGCGCCAGGCAAAAACTGAATTCATCTGCCATGTCCTTTGAGTTACGTCGTCAGCTGGATCAGAGTAAGTCCTTTGTATTCTCATGGTCAACTCATTTTCGACCCCCCTCCACTTCCATGCTTGAGGTGAATTCCTGTCAAGGTGTTCGGTGTCGGCAGATTCATGTGGGGTTGTCGATGAAGGGAGGTGGTGGTGGTCCTCTTGAGAGGAAACTCACCTGGTCTGGCTCCACGACCAAGCAATCATGGGGGCATAGTAGGTGGTGTCCTGTGTATGTTGATTCAGAACAGGCACTACTGATGTGACTCTGCAGCAGTGCAGGATCTCCTTTTGTGTATTTTATTTCTTTCTTCTTGTATGTACGTGTGTTTATGTATGCGCGCACACGTGTGTGTGTGTGTGTGTGTGTGTGTGTGTGTGTGTGCGTGCGTGCGCGCGCGCGTGTGTGTGTGTGTGTGTGTGTGTGCGTGCGCGCGCGCGTGTGTGTGTGTGTGTGTGAGAAGATTCTCAGTGACATGCTTTGCTGTGTGTTTCGTCTTTTCTCAGTTTTCTTCTCTGTTTCTCTTTCTTCGTCTTTTTGATGTTTCGAATTCATTTATTCATTCATTCATTTTAAGCCACCCGTCCTTCAGTATATAAATACACCATGAGTACCACAGAAATTGACATTACAAGATGTATTTATTCCTTTCTTTCCTCCTTCCTTTTGTTTGTCTGTGTTTTTCTGTCTCTTTTTTTCCTTTTCTCTCTCTCTGTCTTCCTATGCCTTTGTGGTATTAATTCTTTGCCTTTCTGTTTCTCAATTTTTTCCCCTTCCTTTCCTTATTTTCCCCCCACTATACATATTCTCGACAACTGTCAGACGTATTTCTGTTGTTATATGTTTTCTTCTTTTTCTACTTTTTCTCTCGGCCAGTCTTTCTCCTCATCTTTCTGCTTCCTTTCTTCATCTTTTTCAATCACATGATTTTTTTTTATACTATACAACTGCCAAACAAATTTATTTATTTGTTTTCTTTCTTGCTTGTTTTGTCTTTCTTGAGTCGACTCCCTCCGTCTGTCTGTCCATTCTTTCTTTTCTTTTTTTATGTCCAACGTTGTTTGTCGATAGGAATGGAGGAGATCAGATTGACCTGTGCCTTCAGCAACCCCAGAGAGTGAGTGAATTATCATCAGTACTTCTCATCAACTATACAATAAACATATTGTGTTGAATTGGTTTGTTAGTTTCGACGCAATGAATGGTTTGTTCATAAGAAGCCAAGGTCATTGCATAATAGGGAATGTGACACAATATCCCGTCAAAAGTTGTAAATGTTTGAATCAGAAATGACACATAAATATACTATAAACATTATCTGGCTTTGAGTTTAAAGGCTTGATAAAATAAAAATAAAAACCTGATATTTTTTGTTACCACCCTTTGATTTACTTATTACACTAACGTGCTGAAACGGAAGAAACAAGGTTCTCTATGATATTTTTGCCCATAGAAATCTTCACTTAAATTCTGGATTATAGGACATATAAAGACAAAATGCAGCTCGTCTATATATTCTCCACGTAATGGACTCATTAAGTCTTGTTCGGTTTATATCGTATAACTGAAATGAATAGGAATATTTAACCTGTACATTTGAACCATTCAAATTTCTTCAATCTTTGTTAGACAAAGGAGAATTTCCAGACAAACGTTTCAAGTCTATTATCCTACCGATGTACAAAACAGGAGAAGTGAACAATCCTGGTGACTACAGAGGTATTGCACTAGATGACACCAGCACTGAATTTTTTACTGCCATTATTAACAGCATGTAGCAAAAGTGTGTGACAGAAAATAATAGGAGATATACAAGCAGGGTTTTTTTTGTGTGTTTTTTTTTAATTTATTTTTATTATCCCACCATTGACTATTATGTTTACCTCGTTCAGAAACAGTTTGTAGTCAATCGATTGTTTGGTTGAATCATTTTTTATTTACTTATCATTTATCTGTTCAATACTTATACACTTATCTGTTTTGAATCGTTACCTATTGTTTTTCATTATCGATTCAATTATTAATTTGTTGCTTATCATTCACTCATTCATTAGTTGGTGTTATTTATTCTCAATATATCAATGTATGTATTTATTCATGAATCCATGCATTTATTTGTTTATCACAACAAAAAACTCAAAATAAAGTGACTGACAAGTCATGAAACTTCAGCCGATCTGTGAACGCGTCGTGACTGGTTTTGTTGGATCTAATTTGACCTGACCTCATCTGGCTTGATCTGATCTGTTCTCTTCTGACCTGGCTTGACGTGGCTTGACGACTTATTTTGGGGAAACGACAACAACAACAACAGTGCTTTATGTTTGTGTCGTTGTGAAGGTTTCTTCAGCTGCACCCAGACATTGATGGAGAGTCCTTTTATTCCTTCCTCACCGGTGCCCGTTACAACAGGTGTGTGTGTGTGTCTCTCTGTGTGTGTGTATGGAACCTGTATACAACAGTGTATTGCTGACGTTAAGGCATGGATGAATCCAAACAAACTACTATTAAATGATAGTAAAACTGACGCTATCATTATTTCTTCAAGGAGACTGTCTGTAAACAACTCTTTACCTTCCTCTCTTCAAATTGGAGATTCAGATGAAGTCTTGGTATCTTCAGTGAAAAATCAGGGTGTGAAGTTTGATTCAAACCTTTCAATGAAGAAACACGTGAACAATCTCTGCAAGGCTGCAAACTTTCAAATTCGAAAGATCAGTTCCATCCGACATCTCCTTATTACTCAGCTACACAAACTCTCGTGTGCTCTCTTGTCTTGTCCAGATTTGATTATTGTAACTCAATCCTCATTGGTTGTCCTCAATACTTAATGCAAAAACTCCAGAAAACTCAAAATGCAGGTGCAAGGTTAATCAACAGAACCAAAAAGACTGACAATATCACTCATCTTTTGGCATTCTCTTCACTGGTTCCAAATATCTGCCCGCATTCAGTGCAAAGTCGCAACTCTTACCATCAGCTCTATTTCGGGTGCTGCCCATCAGCATCTGAGAGAAGTCATTCAAACCTGCACACACCCTCGACAACTCAGATGATCTTCCGATTCACGGCGGCTACTCGCTCCCCGTGTTAAAACCCAGTCCTTCGGGTTTAAGGGAGGAAAGCGCTCAACAAGTATCCATTACTATTATTATCATTATTATCATATGCGTGTCTTTGTGTGCGTTTGTGTATGTGTGTGTGTGTGTGTGCGTGCGTGCGTGCGTGCGCGCGTGTGTGTTTTGTATATTTAGAATGCAGAACAGATCTCCGTCAGCTCTGTTTTATTAAATCTTCCATTAAATCTTTCTGAAGAAGCCCACATTCCCCCATGTACTGTTAAACATTCTTAGAGCAGCAATGCAAGCGTTGTACAAAGGTGCATTGTTATTATCATTAATATTATGAATAGTGTTGGGAGTAGTATTAGTGTTGTTCCTCTTCTTACTATTATCATTATTATTATCATTATGATCATTTCTTCTTCTTCTCTTCCTCCTCCTCCTCCTCCTTCCCCATGTGCAGGGCTCACTACGTGGACTCCAAGTGCCTTAGTCAGCACGGGGTGTACATGCCACGTCACAACCCCCTGGCCTGTTTTGTCCTCCCGCACAAAGCGGACGGTTTGGACACCTCCTCGGCCCCCCCGGGTAAGCCGTCCCTTCTCCATTTTCTCTTCGTTTGTTGCTTGTTTTGTTGTTGGTGGTGGTTGTTTGATATTATCAGTATTGTGCTTGAGTGTTTGGTTGGTTGACTGAAAAGAACTGTCCATGTAAATGTTTCCCTTTTTTTTTCCATTTTAGTGTTTAAATGCATGTTTTAAACGTCGGTATTTACATAGTTGAGCATGTTCTACATGGATAGGCACGTACAGATTGAAATAATATTATCATTATTGTTATTATCATTATTATTATCAATGATGAACATATATGCTTTTTTCAATGATGTTCGCCCTTCGGACTCGAAGATGACCATGGCTTAAAATATCAGATGGAAGATCGGTGGCTGTGGGTTCGGAGGTGACTGGTGAGGCCAATCCGGGCCCTGAAGGCTTGCCCACATGTGGGACACAAGTGAGTGGGTGCTGTCGTGGCAGTGGATCTTCCTCGGGCCTTTCGCACAGCACGCTTTCGTTGCGCTTCGGTGATGCGCCTGGCTTCAGCTGCACGGGCTGCTGTGGTGATCTTGCTGCGCCAAGCTGGACGGTCCAGAGCAAGCGTCTCCCACGTGTTGATGTCGACGCCCAGGTCTTTGAAGGACGCTTTGAGGCAGTCTCTGTAGCGTTTCTTCTGCCCTCCAACTAGGAGCTTGCCCTGACACAGTTCTCCGTACAGCAGCTGCTTAGGCAGTCGACTGTCTGGCATACTGATCATATATTATGTCCAGCCCATCTGGCTCGGGCTTTCTGCAGGAGGGTGTAGACGCTGCAGAGGCTATGTTCACTGTGCGAGAGAGCACGCTGCCCGGATAGGTGAAGTCGTCGATTGCCTGGAGGTTCTGCCCCTTTACTGAGATGCGCGGCTCCTGGTGTGTCTTTCCTGGGGCAGGCTGGTACATAACTTGTTTGGTGCTGATGGTGAGACCGAAGTTGTCACAGGCTTGTGAGAAGCAGTCCATTTCACACTGCATCTTATGCTGTGTGCTGGCGTTGAGTGCGCAGTCATCAGCAAACAAGAAGTCTCTGATGACAGTCTCTTTCACCTTTGTAACAGCCTGCAGGTGCCTGAGGCTGAACAATCTCCCGTCAGTCCTATATCTGACGTGAATTCCTCCTTCGCTTTCACGAAAGGCATCTGTTAGCATGGCAGAGAAATCCATACTGAACAGAGTCGGGGCGAGAACGCAGCCTTGTTTCACGCCGTTTGTCACTGAGAAGGCCTGTGACTCGTCTCCGTCATCCAGAACTTTCACCACCATGCAGTCGTGAAACTGCCGGACGATTGTGATGAACTTGCTGGGGCAGCCGAACTTCTCCATGATTTTCTACAAGCCTTCTGTGCTCACCGTATTGAAAGGCTTGGTCAGATCGACAAAGGTGATCAAGAGATCAGTTTATTGACCCTGGCATTTATCCCGGAGTTGGCGAGCAGCAAAAGTCATGTCTGCAGTCCCACGTTCACCACGAAAGCCGCACTAGCTTTCTGGAAGGAGACCTTGCTCAAGGTGTTGGAGAAGGCGGCTGAGCAGGAAGGGCCAGAATCTTCCCAGCAATGAACAAGAGGGAGATGTCTCGGTGGTTGTCGCAAGACTGGCGGTTGCCTTTCCTCTTGTAGATGTGGACTATGCTGGCATCTTTCAGCTGTTACGGAATCTGTCCCTCGTTCCACATGGACTGGAATAGTTCAGTCAGCTTTTTGCATCATGGCAGGGACTCCCGCTTTGTATACCTCAGCAGGGATTGCATCGGATCCTGGCACTTTGCCACAGGAGGAATGCTTCACTGCCTTCTTGACTTCATCTTCTGTGGGGAGGGTGTTAAGGTCCTCGTTGATCTCTACCTGGGGCAGGCGAGCAACGTTGTTGAAGTGCTCAGCCCACCACACCAAAATCTGTTTCTTATCTGTCAGCAGCTGTGTCTCATCTGCGGTGAGGAGCCGGAGGACTGGGGTCTGTATACAGCCTTAAGTGCATCATAAAAGCGCTTTGTGTCGTGGCTGTCTGTGTAGCTCTGGATTTCATCCGCCTTCTTGCTGAACCAGCTGTCCTGCACGTCGCCAAGTCTCTTCTGCACATTTCTTTTTGCGTAAACCATCCTTGGCTTGTGTGACGTAGCGTCGTTATGATGCGCTCTGAACAGTTGATTTTTTTCTGTTATCAGTGCCTCTATTTCTTCATCATTCTCATCGAACCAGTCTTGGTTTGTTCGAGTTGCTGGTCCGAGATGTTCGAGGGCAGTAGTGTAGACAGCACCTCTGAAGGCCATCCACTGTTCCTCAACACTGGTCCCGTCTTCCTGTGGTGTGTCTGGCAGTCTGCCTTCAAGGTCGTTGGCGAGTTCTTTCGTAACATTCAGCCTCTTTGCAGTTTTCTGACCTTGGAGTCTTCTCATGGGCAGAATGTGAAGCCTGAACTTGGACACAACGAGGCGGTGGTTGGTCCAGCAGTCGGCACCACACATGGTTCTTGTCACTCTGACGTCCAGCCTGTCCCCCTTCCTGGTGATGACGTTGTCTATAAGATACCAGTGCCTCGAGCGATGGTGCATCCATGACGTCTTCTTACGGATGGGTAGGCGGAACAGGGTGTTGGTGATGACAAGTTCATGTGTGGCACACGTCTTGAAGAGCAGAAGGCCGTTGCTGTTACACTTGCCAGTGCTGTGTCTTCCAATGATCCCTTCCCAGGTTTGGTAGTCTGTCCCTACTCTGGCATTGCAGTCCCCGAGAACAATGAGCTTCTCTGACTGTGGGACTGCTGAAATGAGGGCGTCGAGTTCTTCATAGAACTTGTCTTTAATGTCATCTAGGTTGGTCATGGTGGAGCGTAGGCACTAATCAGCGTTGCACTCTTCTTTGAAATTGGGAGCTGAAATGTCATCAGACGGTCGTTGATACCCTTTGGAAGCTTGGTGAGTCTACAGGCCAGGTGAGATTTGATGGCAAATCCCACGCCTGCTTCTCGTCATTCAGCACTGCTGCGACCACTCCAAAAGGACGTGTATCCACCACCACCACATTCTTTTTTCAATACTTTTGCAATGAATACACCTGTGCGGTATGTTCTTTTTTTTCTGAGATTAGACATTCGATCTTTTTCTTTTAATGTCAGAAGTACGTGAGGTCATGTCTGTATTTTCTTAACTGCCTGGTGTATAAGCGCCGGTGTGCGTGCTGTTATTGCGCAGGGGAAAAGCACATTAAAACATCATTGTAATGATCAAACCAGAATAATTAGCAACAACAGTATTAACAATAAGATAATTGTGCAATCAACAACCACTTTCCTGAAGATCTAGTCATCAGCCCCATCCATATGTTATGTGCGACTTATGTTTGTGTCTGTGTGTGTGCGTGTATGTGTGTGTGCGTGTGTATGCGTGTGTGTGCGCGTGCGCGAGTGTGTATGTGTGTGTGAATGTGCATGTGTGAGTTCTGATACTGATATGCACATGTATGCATCCTTAATTCTGCTGTATCTGTGTTTGTGTATGATTTTCGATTTATTTTGTACCTTTTTATGTACTGTGTATGATTTTCGATTTATTTTGTACCTTTTTATGTACTGTTCCCTTCAATATTCCTTGTGACCCCGGTCCACTTGGTAATATAGACATATCCTATTCTATTCTGGTCTATTCTAAAATCAAAATCGATAATGATATAGAAGGAAGAGGTTTTTCTGTTCCCGTTATCTTATCGATCTCGTTTTTGATCCTCTCTCTCTCTCTCTCAGACTCACCCAGATCAGACAATGATGAAGAAGCTGGTTCGAACCTAAACACCACTACAACAGAGACCCGCGCACGTCCCACTACGGCCCCAGGACACGGGGGGAAGAGAGGACTAGGACCCATGCCTCACGCCCCCCACCCTCCCCCTCGCCAGGCTTGGGGGGATTCCATCACCACCTCCGTCCACCTCCCTCCCAGCAACAACGACGGTGGTGGTGGTGGTGTTTCTCCTCCCAAGGCGGAGAACTCTGCAGCAGTCACAGCCATGATGCCCGGTTTTGATGAAAGTTACCGGCCCTTAACGCCGCATCAGCTGCGCGTGAGGGGTGCGTTTGTGAGGAGTGTTGTTGACCTTTGTATGTAAATGGTGTGTCATGGTCACGGGTTAAGGTCAGGCTACAAGCTTTTGTGACTTTTTTGTTTTTATTTTATGTGTATGTTCGTTTTGTTAAAAAACAACAACAAAAAACAAAACAAAAAACTAAACCGTATGATGTGCGTATGTGTGTGCCAGCACAGAAAACAAGTCAGTCCATAGGTGTGTGTGTGTGTGTGTGTGTGTGTGTGTGTTATAATGCATAATAAAACATTAAGTTAATTGGTGTGTGTCCATCGAGATCGATGATGACCATCGTTGTCATCCAGCTGGGGGATGGGGGGAGGGTGGTGGTGGGGTGGGGGGGAGGATGCTCATGAATCTATCTGTGAATGCGCAGATGGCTGAATAGTTCAATCTGCGCACGAAATGTTCGCTGACAGTTGGGGCAGACAAAGACAGGCATACCATTGTCAGGGAGCTTGTTTGCCCGTGACTTTCTGGCCTGCCTCTTCTGAACAGCTGCAGCAGTCCTGTTGGCCTCGCACAACTTGCCGCCTTTGTGCACAGCAGCGCGCCATTTGTCACGGTCCACTGCAGATTCCTCCCAGGAGTCAGGGTTGATATCAAACGCTTTCAGAGAGACTTTCAGAGTATCTCTGAAGCGCTTCTTCTGACCTCCGTGTGATCTCTTCCCTTGTTGCAGCTTGCCATAGAAGAGCCTTTTGGGCAGCCGATGGTCTGGCATGCGCGCCACGTGTCCAGCCCAGCGAAGCTGGGACTGCATCAGGATGGTGAAGATGCTGGGAAGGGTGGCTTTTGCGAGCACCTCTGTGTCTGGGGTCCTGTCTTGCCACTTGATGTTCAGCAGCTTCCTGAGGCATGTTGTGTGGAAGTGGTTCAGCTTCTTGGCATGTCGTTGGTACACTGTCCAAGTTTCGCAGGCGTACAGTAGTGTGGGGAGAACTACTGCTCTGTAGACCTTTAGCTTGGTCTCAAGACTAATGCCTCTTCTGTTCCAGACATTTGCATTGAGTCTACCAAAAGTTGCGCTTGCTCTTGCAATCCTGACGTTCACTTCATCGTCGATGGTCGCATTTCGTGACAGTGTGCTGCCAAGGTATGTGAACCGCTCCACCACACTGAGTCTCTGACCGTTGACTGTGATGTTGGGCTCAACGTAGGGTTTCCCTGGGGCTGGCTGATGGAGAACTTCAGTTTTCCTCGTGCTGATGGTAAGGCCGAAGTTCCTGCTGGCAGTGGCAAACTTGTCGACGCTGAGTTGCATGTCAGCTTCAGATCCAGCGTTGAGGGCACAATCATCAGCAAACAAAAAGTCTCTGATGATGTCTGTCATGACCTTCGTTTTTGCTTGAAGCCTTCTGAGGTTAAACAACTTGCCATCTGTTCGGTACTTTAGGCCGATTCCAACATCGCCATCTCTGAAGGCATCAGTAAGCATTGCAGAGAACATGAGGCTGAACAGTGTTGGAGCCAGCACGCAGCCTTGCTTGACACCATTTGTGACAGCAAAAGGAGCAGATGTTTCGACTTTGTCCTGGATTCGAGCCTGCGTGCCTTCATGGAATTGGCTGACCAAGGAAATAAATTTCCGAGGGCATCCGTACTTGGCCATGATCTTCCACAGTCCCTCTCTACTCACGGTGTCGAAGGCCTTAGTGAGGTCGACATAGGTGGAGAACAGATCAGCATTTTGCTCCTGACATTTCTCTTGCAGCTGCCTTGCAGCAAACACCATGTCGGTGGTTCCGCGCTCTTTCCGGAATCCACATTGACTCTCAGGCAAATGACCTTGGTCAAGGTGTGCTGTGAGGCGGTTTAGTAGGATCCTGGCAAGTATCTTGCCTGCGATGGAGAGCAAGGAAATGCCCCGATGGTTATCACAGGCTTGCCGGTTCCCCTTTCGCTTGTACAAGTGAATGATAGATGCATCTTTGAAATCCTGGGGGATCGTCTCTTCTTTCCACATGAGTGAGTACAGCTGATGGAGCTTCTCAGTCAGCACAGTGCCTCCATCCTTGTAGACCTCTGCTGGTATGGAGTCTGAGCCAGGTGCTTTGCCACTGGATAGCAGATGGATTGCTTTCTGGGTCTCAAGAGGTGTTGGTGGATCGTCCAGTGCTTCGTTGATGGGGACTTGTGGGAGACGGTCTATGGCTTCATCATTTATGGAGGAAGGGCGATTTAAGACACTGCTGAAGTGCTCAGCCCAGCGTTCGAGAATTTTATCCTTCTCGGTGATCAAGGTATTCCCATCTGCACTGAGGAGGGGGGATGATCCTGAGGATGTGGGGCCGTAGACTTCTTTCAAGGCATCATAGAACCTCTTCATATCGTGCCTGTCAGCATATCCCTGGATCTCATCAGCTTTGTCACTCAGCCACTTATCCTGCATTTGGCGTAACTTTTGCTGAACAGTCCTGCGGATGGCATCGTATGCATCCTTTTTTGATGTGGACTTTGGGTTGCTCAGGTAGGCTTGATGCAGACGGCGTTTCTCATCCAGAAGCTGCTTGATTTCATCACAGTTTTCATCAAACCAGTCTTTGTGCTTTCTGGTCATGGGTCCCAGGGTCTCTGAAGCTGTACTATAGATCAGCTCACGCAGGGTCCTCCAGTCAGACTCCACATTCTGGTTGTCCAGAGAGGCGGATTCCAGACGATCTTCCAGCAGCTCCGCAAAGGACTGTTTGATGGTGATGTTTTTCAGCTTAGCAATGTTGAGCCGTTTTGGAGCCTTCTGGCCTTGGGGGCGTCTCTTGGGCTGGATTCGAATATTCAGTTTCGAGACTACAAGGCGATGGTCTGTCCAACACTCGGCGCCACACATGGTCTTTGTTACACGTACATCTTGCCTATCCCTTTTCCTGACGATGACATAATCGATGAGATGCCAATGCTTTGAGCGAGGGTGCATCCATGACGTCCTGTTACGGGTAGGGAGGCAGAAAACTGTGTTGGTTATCAGCAGTTCGTGCTCTGCACAGGTCTGAAGCAAAAGCAATCCATTCGGGTTGCAGTGGCCCACACCGTGCTTTCCAATCACTCCATCCCAGGAGATGTAGTCAGAGCCAACTCTAGCACTGAAGTCCCCAAGAATGATGAGCTTGTCTGCTTTAGGGATAGCAGCAATGACAGAGTGAAGGTCCTCGTAGAACTTCGCCTTCACTTCATCCAGGTTGGTCATGGTTGGGGCGTAGGCACTGACAATGGTGAGGTGCTTCTGGCCAGATGCCAGTGGGAGTTTCATGGTCATAAGCCTATCGTTGACTCCCTTTGGGATTCCAGCTAGCTTGCTGACAAGTGCTGTTTTTACTGCAAAACCAACGCCAGCTTCACGTCGCTCTTCGCTTCCTCGTCCACTCCAGAAGAAGGTGTAACCAGATCCCTGTTCACAGAGCTCGCCTTCGCCTGCAAGCCGAGTCTCACTCAAGGCTGCGATGTCAATGTTGTATCTGGCGAGTTCGGATGCAACTAGTGCCGTTCTCCTTTGGGGTCTGTCCGCGTTATCTCTGTCCAGGAGAGTCCTTATGTTCCAAGCACCAATGGTGAGAGGAACGATCCTTGTTTTTTTCTTTTCTTTCTTGTTGTTTCGACCGCTGATGTAGGGTCCCCGCCAGCCGCGGTATGCTGGCCAGGGTGATATGGAGCAGGCAATTTTTAGGGCACCTTTTCTAGCCCCTTCCTCATGCCAGGGAGGTGAGCAGTGCATTCCTAAAGAGGGCTGCTCAGACGCTCAGACGGCTGCCGAGCTCCATCGCTGCTCCTGTCGACGAAGAACGACCCTATGGCCTGAGCCGCCTGTGTGCAGGTCTGCGGCTGCGACTGCCAGTGTACCCACACCTGTCGTTTTGTCGCTCGCCTGTCGCCACAGGACTTGGGGGTGATGAAATGATGAAGGATGAAAGGTCATTTTGGATGACTGATGACTTGCGCGATGAGTTTGTTTAAAGTGAAGAGGAGTTGCGCAACGTCGACCTCACTCTCTCGTCCGGGTCCACCAATTTCCAGTGGCAAGACTAAGTCGAGACGACTGGAGGATGAGCACGGATGCAGTGGATGACCAAGATATCCTTTCGGTGTCTCATCTTGCTCTCTGCACTCCACAGTGCGTTGCTGTAACCGCCTTCCTCTCCGTTGAACCGATAGGTTTCTTCCGCAGATTCTGCCGGATCCAGACTTCGCATGCATGGGTAGACACACCCCGGGGGCCAACTGCGTGTGGCATGCACACAGCACGGTGGAGCTAGATGGCCGTCAGTGGCTCTCCTGAGCCAACGCCCTTTTATGGATCGCCATAAGGGTGTCTAGCCACCTGCCTCACCAGTCCCGGAAGGGAGCGGTGGGAGTGCCGGTTTAGTCGCCGGCAACCCGACCCTGAACAGGTTGTACTGGATTACAGGTTACCAGTAGCAGATCTAATGACCTGACCTGACAGTACAGGAATACATACATGGCATAATTATAATACACTTCACAGAGTTTTGGTAAACGATACATGTAAACGCAGAGTAATCCACTGAGAAACGTTTCTGATACACAGAAACACTCATACCAGTGTGTACAGAATACAAAGTAATGACAGTTTGTGTTTCAAGTTGTCTTTACTGGTTAACTTCTTTGCAGGTAAACTGAATAGTTTATGTGTTCCAGATACAGCTTCGCAGATAGTCTAGTCGCATGCGGGAACAGGTAGACGTGACAACAGACAGTTCAGTTGAGTTACTCAAGGACGGAGGCGTCACTGCGTTCGTACAAATCCATATACGCTACACCACATCTGCTAAGCAGATACCTGACCAGTATCGTAACCCAACCCGCTTAGTCAGGCCTTGAGAAATAAGGGAGAAGGTGGCAGAATGGTCAAGACGCTCATCTGCCAATGCAATGTCTGTGAGGGTGTGAGTCTACAGGCCAGGTGAGATTTGATGGCAAATCCCACGCCTGCTTCTCGTCATTCAGCACTGCTGCGACCACTTCAGAAGAACGTGTATCCACCACCACGTTCTTTTTTCAATACTTTTGCAATGAATACACCTGTGCGGTATGTTCTTTTTTTCTGAGATTTGACATTCGATCTTTTTCTTTTAATGTCAGAAGTACGTGAGGTCATGTCTGTATTTTCTTAACTGCCTGGTGTATAAGCGCCGGTGTGCGTGCTGTTATTGCGCAGGGGAAAAGCACATTAAAACATCATTGTAATGATCAAACCAGAATAATTAGCAACAACAGTATTAACAATAAGATAATTGTGCAATCAACAACCACTTTCCTGAAGATCTAGTCATCAGCCCCATCCATATGTTATGTGCGACTTATGTTCAAACATTTGTGTCTGTGTGTGCGTGTATGTGTGCTCTTGCCCTTTCTCCAAAGTTTGACTGGAAAATCAAACTAAGTGTCGTTCGGATGAGACGATAAACCGGGATCCTGTGTGCAGCACGCACATAATCCACTGTGATCTCTCTCTCTCTCTCTCTCTCTCTCTCTCTCTCTCTATATATATATATATATATATATGTGTGTGTGTGTGTGTGTGTGTGTGTAGAGAGAGAGAGAGATGCATGCAAACGCGTTTGGTTATGCTGCTGGTCAGGCATCTGCCCAGCAGATGTGTAGCGTGTATGATTTGTCCGAACGCAGTGACGCCTCCTTGAGAAACTGAAACTGAAGCTTGGAGAATTGAGACTTTAGTTATTATGATACTGCTGACTGAATCAGTCAGATCCTCAGTGACCAGCTTACTGACTGCATGACTGACCAATTGATTGGCTGACTGATTATTTTTTAACCATTTTACAGATTGATTGATTAATTGATTGATTGACCGACCTATTGACTGATTGACTGACTGGTTGATTGACATTGTTTGACTTACTGACCGACTTACTTGCTTACTGACTGACTGATTGATTAATTGATTGCTTTTCATTCAGGAAGCCGAGTCCCTATCAATTCAAGCAGAGAGGGACAGTTTAGGTTTGAGGGAAAATTACCCAAACTTCGTCCGGTAAGTTTCACTGATGAAAATCTTTTTTTTTTTTTCACTTTGTTTTTACAAATGTCGACAACATAATGAACACACACACACACACACAAACACACACACACACACACACTGTACATAATAATAATATATCATACTTATAATAATAATTATCATATAATATATGAATGTCAAAATGCGCCTACAAGTGCCCTCAAACATTAAATGATGGTATTTATTAATTACTTTTTTGCAATGAAGTCATACTGAAACAAAATATACTCAACTGAACTAATCCCTGAAATACTTATTATTTGGTTTCATGGCATTTACTGCAATTGTTGGTACAGATATGGTTTGGATTTTTTCTTATTGCGTTGTAGACTTTGAAATTCGTAATTCAAAAACTATACATCATGATCTGAATTTTCCTAACCTGACAACTCCTTTGTTTCATTATCACTGGTAGGACGAACACACCCAGAATGTTTCCATGCCCAAAAACGTAGTTTGGTATGGCTGCCTAAGTGGTGGGATGAATACCGTCATTCATCCACTCGTGGAAGCGGATTGAGCTGCCCACAACTGAACAAGAAAGTACAAAGAGCTAGGGCGGTGATAGTAACGACGATGACGATGATGTAGAAATTTGATTAGCTGATTGACAGAATTGATAACAATATAAGCGTTTATTTTCCTTTTAATGAATCCTAAGCATTATCGGTTTTTTTTTAAGGATAAGACTTTTTAACTGACGTGTTTTTGTGTCGAGCTTTCATTTTTACTGTACATATCACACTGACTGAACGTACATTCACTGTGATGATGATTGTGCCACGGCCTTTCTTCCTCTCTCCTACACCCTCTCCCTTAACCCCTTCCCCACCATGGATTCTATTTAAATGTGATTTACTTTCATGAAGGAATCATTTCATTGTAATATTATTCCTTAAAATAGGTTTTGATACGTTTTGAAAATAGGCTTTTCATACGTTTTTTTTTTCTCCTGTGACGAACGTGTTAGCAAATGTTTTTGTCTGCTGAACATATGTAAAATGATATAAATCTAAAATGCAGTTGGTACTTTTTGTGTTCTTATAGTTGGTGTGACAGGTGTAGCTAAACAAAGCAATGCAGTCCCAACAGGTAGAAGTCCAATACAGAACGTTGGCCACCATCCTGACCTTTGAGCTCTGTCTTATGTCAGTGAGGTGACAGCCCTTCACTGATATCCTGACCTGTGAGCTCTGTCTTATCTCAATGAGGTGACAGCCCTTCACTGACATCCTGACCTTTGAGCTCTGTCTTATCTCAATGAGGTGACAGCCCTTCACTGACATCCTGACTTGTAAGCTATGTCTTATCTCAATAAGGCGACAGCCCTTCACTGACATCTTGACCTGTGAGCTCTGTCTTATCTCAATGAGGTGACAGCCCTTCACTGACATCCTGACCTGTAAGCTATGTCTTATCTCAGTGAGGTGACAGCTCTTCACTGACACCCTGACCTGTGAGCTCTCTTATCTCAATGAGGTGACAGCCCTTCACTGACATCCTGACCTTTGAGCTCTGTATTATCTCAATGAGGTGACAGCCCTTCACTGACATCCTGACCTGTAAGATCTGTCATATCACAGTGGGGTGACAGCTTTTACCTGACATCCTGACCTGTAAGCTCTGTCATATAACAGTGAGGTGACAGCCCTTCACTGACATCCTGACCTGTAAGCTCTGTCATATAACAGTGAGGTGACAGCCCTTCACTGACATCCTGACCTTTGAGCTCTGTCTTATCTCAATGAGGTGACAGCCCTTCACTGACATCCTGACCTTTGAGCTCTGTCTTATCTCAATGAGGTGACAGCCCTTCACTGACATCTTGACCTGTGAGCTATGTCTTATCTCAATGAGGTGACAGCCCTTCACTGACATCCTGACCTGTAAGCTCTGTCTTATCTCAGTGAGGTGACAGCCCTTCACTGACATCCTGACCTGTAAGCTATGTCTTATCACAGTGAGGTGACAGCTCTTACCTGACATCCTGACCTGTAAGCTCTGTCATATCACAGCGAGGTGACAGCCCTTCACTGACATCCTGACCTGTAAGCTATGTCTTATCACAGTGAGGTGACAGCTCTTACCTGACATCCTGACCTGTAAGCTCTGTCATATCACAGTGAGGTGACAGCCCTTCACTGACATCCTGACCTGTAAGCTATGTCTTATCACAGTGAGGTGACAGCTCTTACCTGACATCCTGACCTGTAAGCTCGGTCTTGTCACAGTGAGGTGATAGCCCTTCACTGGCATCCTGACCTGTAAACTTACATTTATTGGGCAAGCTGACACTGAACGCAAATCACTGTGTGTTTCACACTGCAGTTCAGAGAATATCTACCAGAGGACTATTCCTTCCACAACCAGCCCCCACCCACTCCTGTTCCCCCGTACGTCAGGGTAGACAGCTCACACCTGCCAGCCGTTCGACAGGAAGCGGAAACAAAACCCGGCGCCGCTCATGCGCAGGAAACAGACATGGAAATGAAGACTGCAAAACAAACAGAAGACGAGAAACCGACAGAAGAGAAGACAACTGAAGAAGACAAGAAAGAAGAGAAATCCGAAAACAAAGAAGAGTCACTACAGAAGATTGAGGAAGAGAAAGAAGAGAACACTGAGGAACAAACAAGAGAAGAAGAAAAGCCAGAGGACATGAACGAAGAAGCGGTGACAGAAGGCAAGGGAGCTGAAAGACAGAAGGATGAAGAAGACGCTGGAGAAGAAGAGAGGGAAAAACTGTCTGAGAAGAAGGATGAAGAAAACACTGAACAGTTGGAAGAAGAAAAGAAAGAAGACATGGAACACACAGAAGAGGAAAAAGACGTGCCTGAGGTAAGACATCAACAAAACATCCAAACTAATACACAATACCATACAATACAGTACAGTACAAAACAGCGCAGTACAGTACAATACAATGCAATACAAATCAATACAGTACAATGCAATGCAGTGCAACAATGTAATGCAATGCAAGGCAAGGCCATACAATATGATATAATGTAATGCCAATACAATACAATACAATACAATACAATACAGTACAGTACAATACAATACTTAACACATAATGCAGTGTAACTGCTCGTGTAACAAAAGTATCATTTGCTTATTTCATTTTACGGAAGCGTGTTTGTACTTTTTTTTCTTAGTTTGGTTCATAGAGTAATGTGAAAAAAAGAAAGTGTGTGTGTGTGCGCGCGCGCATGGGTATGCATGCCTACGTACGTGTATGTGTGTGTGTGCGTGTATATGTGTGTGTGTGTATGTGCGCGTGACGGTGTGTGTTTGTGCCTTTGTGTGAAGGCATGAACATCTGTATGTATGTATGACATGCTTGCATATTTGCGTGTGTGCCAGCGTACCTGCCTGCGTGCGTGCGTGTGTGTGTGTGTGTGTGTGTGTGCATGAAAAAACAACAACAAAATAATAAACAATTTGCATATTGGAAAAACACACACAAACAAGCAATTACTATTTATCAGTCGCGTCATGGCATATTTAATTTTCGGACAGACGTATACATACATTTGTTTTCAGTTCTCACGGAGACGTCACTGTGTTCGGACAAATACATATATACTACACCGTATCTGCTTGGCAGATGCCTGACCAGCAGCATTACCCAACGCGCTTAGTCGGGCCTTGTGTGCATGCATAATTATATATATTAATTTTGTGTACCTATCAGTGGATTTCTTCAACAGAAATTTGCCAAAGGACAGCACTCTCGTTGCCATGGGTTCTTTTTCAGTGCGTACAGTTAGATAGACAATACACACAGAAGACCAACCAGAGAAGACAATATCTAAAGATCACAACCATCCGCCTTTAACACTCCACATCCTTGATCTCCTTCACAGACGGAGACAGCGGCTGGCTCCACAGAACTGGACAACCAGAATGCCCTCCCACAACAACAAAAGGATGACGTCAAGTTCTTCCTCACGGAAGGCGCTGGCGCCGTCATTGCTGAGAATGACGTCACCACTTCCCCGAACCAAGCTACAGCAGAGGAAGAGAACGGTGCAACAGCACCCACAACTGGCGTCAACACCACTCACAGAAAGAATGAAGAAGAGACACTTCAAGACGACGCTAAAGACTCTGAAGCTACTTCCGTGTCCGGTGCTCAGAACGAGGCCGTCGGAAGCTAGTTCGAGACACTGACGTTGATACATGGTGGGGGGGGGGGGGGGGGGAGCAAGGACAGGGTCAAGGTGGTGGTGGTTTTGACTCATGTACAGAGAGAAGAGGTTAGGAGTTGCATTGAGAGAGGCGAATATGTTGAAAGCGAAAGACCTTTGAGCAATGTGTACTTTTTTGTTGTTGTTGAGAATGAGAATTTCTGAGGAAAATGGTTCTGTTGTTTGCCATCAATTGCTTGACGTTTTTCAACATCATTGTGTTAGTCGTCGTCACCATCATCGTCATCATCATCATCACCACAAATACTATGGCTATTACCACCACCACCATCATCAATCATCACTGGCAATATCTTACCCGCCTCCTCCTCCTTCTCTTCTTTTTCTCTTCAAAACTGGCAGTATCTTCGCATCCTCCTCCATCTCGTCTTTTTCTTTTTCTTCTCCCTTCAGCTCCTCCTCATCATTATAGACTGTTTCATCAACATCTTCCGCCTTTCAATGTTTCTTGGTTTTTCTCTGTGACTGTTTCGAAAGCTGAGCAGTGTAACATGAACATTGATCACTGCCGTTCTTTTCGAACACCTGATGTTTTGAATAACTTAACTCTGTTCTTGTGACATCAGGCAGTCTTCAATCGGACAGCTGAGAAAAGAAAAAGAAAAAACAAAAGAAAAGGCAAGATGAATTCAACTGGAAATGAACGAGTAGGATCCGTGTTTAAAAAAAACGCAAGAGAAAGCACCGTGGCAGAATAGGGTCGGCGTTAGTCTCCAGGTCCAGTGTTTACCAGTGATCTGAGTTCGAGACCCCGTTCCGGCAATGGTGTTGTGCTTTTGGGAAAGGCGGTTTACTCCGATTTTCCTCACTCCACCCATTGAGGTGTGAATGGCTGCCTGACTTCGTCTGGGGAGGTTAAAACGGCGGAGGGAGAGAATTGGGCCCCGCCGTCCTATGCCGAGCTCTAGACACAGTGGATATGAATTCGCTACCCTGGAGGCTGTAATAGGCTATTTAGGCTATTTGACCGTTACCCTTTAAAGTAGACAACGCAATAAACGAGTTATCTGTGTTAGTAAAATGTACGGAGACCACGACGCAGACAAAAGACGTATACCCACACAACGAGATTCAGTGTCGAAATACTTTTCATAAAAACAATGTGCGGGTGGAACCAGGGGCGAGTTGCATGAGCGAATTTAACAGTGCTGTTTGCTGTGAGATGAGAATATATTCCTAAGTATGTGGAATTTACCGTGGAGTTAGGAATATCCTTCACGATAAGCAAACTTAGCGTTGCAAAGCTCGCTCGTGCAACCATGCCCAAATCTGTAACGAGCGACGCAAATGTCATAATTACATTTACTCTGATTCAAAAAAAATGTTGGGGGGAGGAGGGGGTCTATTTATTTCCTGCCATTTGAAATTAATTCATATTTCGAAAGATTATGCTTTTGCGAAATTACCATGGAACTTTTACTGAACAGCATTACCTCTCTTACGAGAGATCGAAATGGCGCGCGTGTGTGTGTGTGCGTGCGTGTGTGTATGTAAGTTACACAATGAAATTTTTTGTGTGGTTTGTGATCTGCGCTGCCATTGTCTTGTTTATTCATTTGTTTATTCATTTATTTATGCATTTGCGTTTACCATACATTACTTGCCAAAACGAATATCAGTATTATAATCTTCAGCATTATTTCTAAACATGTGATGAATATGTTGCACTTAGGTACTAAGATAGTTTGCAAGACATGCTTTTAAAAATACGTGTAAGACTTAGATGCTCCTTCAGTAATCGTATATAATTGTGTTATTTTTCTGAAATGCATGAGGATGTTTCGGTGAATCACAGATTTAATATCATTTTTACTATATTAGGATTTAGTATTTATTATAAAATACTGTGTATGTCAATAATTTACTGATCTAGCAGTCACCGTTTGAACTGGTCCTATAGATAAAATATCAAACATGATTTACATATTCGATTATCGTAGGTGTTTTTGTTTTGTTTTGTTTTGTTGTTTTTTTGTTTTTTTTTAGGGGGTTTTGTTTTGGTTTTGGTTTTGGATTGTTTTGGGGGAGGGGGGGGGTGTGCGTCGATAGTAGATATACGTGTTTTTGGTTTCTGGATTTATGTATGACAGAGAAAAGGGGATGTTACAATGAAGACATGTCAGTATTTTGACAACGAAAAGAAAGCATGTGTATGTGTGTGTTTATATATCTATATATATATTTATTAATCTATCTAATCATGTATACTTACAACGGAATAGTCGCGTACGACAGGAATGCCTCAGTCAATGAAGACTAAACAGCAAAGTTTTTAAAGTATTTTTTAGATACAGATACAAATTTGAGTGTAGAATAGAGCAAAGAGAAAGCAGCGAAGGAAAGATGACAGATCCAGAGTGTTCGCGGGCACTCTGTTGGGAACATCAACATTTCCTTGATTCCGAATGCATGTTTCATTCCCATGGGTCACCCAGACAGAGAGAGTACACTCATGGTTCTTGAAAGTTCCACCCTAAAGGAAATCATTGTGCGTTTTTCTTTACCCAGCATGTACACACACATAAGCAAGCACGCACATACACACACGCACGGACACATGCACACACTCACGCACACGCACAATTGTTATTTTTTTCTTTGGTCATGATTACTTTTTCTTGTTGATTTACTGCTTCAGAGAGTAAGAGTAAACAGACAAAATTGAGACAGACGGGAAAGAGAGAGAGGGTTGTTGTTGTTTGTGTGTGTGTGTGTGTGGTTTGCTGAACAGCTTCTGTGATAAAGTAGCAACAATGCTGTAGAATGAAAAATGATTTGTTCCATGCTTATATGTATCCTTCCTCTTTGTTTTCGGGGGTTTGTGTGTGTTTTTTCGTGGTCACTTCGGCAAAATAAAGTTCTTCGATGTTACGTCTTTTTTCCCTCATTGATGGGCTCAGAGTGAGAAAGAGAAGAAGGGTGTGTGTGTGTGGAGGGGAGGTTCTTCATCTCAAAATCTGATTACTCAAAAGACAGTTGGGATTTTAGGTACAGCGTTCACGAGATACACAGAGAGAGACCATAATTATCACTCAAGGATTGGGAATGTAGACGTGGCTTGTGTTGCGGCACAAAATGTCACAACGGTTCAAAATGTCATAATTGCGGTACAAAATGTCACAACGGTACAAAATGTCGCAATTGTGTGTGTGTGACCTGAGATCACTTTGACCTAAAATGTCAGATTCTGACTCTTTAACAGCATAATTATTACTGTCTCCAGATAATTTTTTTTACCTTTAATAATGCATATGACCAGTGGCCAGTTCCAGAGACTAGTGGTCAGTCTGACGAATATGCGGATTTTTACTGTTTAACAACTTAGGGTATCCTGAGTACTTCTGTACTCTGAACAATGAAGATGACTGCTGGTCAGAGGTCATATGCATTCAATTAGGTTTGTTTGCTTGTTGACTGGGGTTTAACGTGCCTTTCAGTAACGAGGCGATCTCATTACGGGTATGCATAGACGGAGGGAGCTCCCACTCAAGAGTGGTGGAGCAGATCCAGCCAACTCATCCCACCCAGTCACCGGGCCATCTGGTCCTAACACTGTTTCCTTCAGTGCCAGGCGCCTGGCGGGACAGCTGTTAGACTGCCTATTCTTAAGTCTTTGGTTTGGTTTGACCCACGACCTACCGCTCTCGAGGCGGACGCCTTAACCCCAAGGCCACTGAGGCGGTTATTTGATAAGGTACAGAAATACTCAGGAGACTTAGAAGTTGTGTAAGAGTCAAAACCTCTACTAACCACTGGTCACCAGCATTATGCAAGGTACAGAAGTATTCAGGAGACTAATAAGCTAATAGTCATAATCTGAAAATTATGTCATAGTAACCACTGGTCATCTGCATTGTGTAATGAACAGAAATACGAAGTATTCTAGCACAGGCCAGCTTCTTTAGCTGTTAAATTGTCAAAATTGCAAGTTTACTACAAAGTGATCACTGGCCTGTGCTAGAATACCAGTTTTAAAGTCATTGTCTTTTCTCAGCCGAGGATCAAACAACAGGAGCTTCCACTCCCCAGGCAGACATCTTAACCAGTAGGCCATGTATGCCTGTGTGGTAGTGGTCATTGGTAACTCACTTTCTCTACTGTACCTTACACAACTGACACAAGCCGACAGAAAACGGTTTCGTATTTTTGGAACTCAGTCTCAGCCTTTAACCGGCTAAATAAGATGACCACCATTGACAGGAAGTGACGAAACAGTGAAAGCCAGAAACCAGCGAAACGAAAGTGTAGTCTTACAGATATTACGACATTCTTACCTCCTTGAAGAGGCATATAACGATAGAGAAACCTTCGATTACTGAACTGAACAGAAAAGAAAATAGAAAAGAAATAAACTACATTTTTCGGCCTTCAAGAGTATGTTACCACCCATAACGATCAGGCGGTTTTGACACCCGAGTAGAACTTCAAGAGTAGAGACTGAACAGGAGGTTCAGAAGTGAGACCTGGACTTGGAGACTGATGAATACTGTCTGCTTTTTCTCCATGCTCTCTGTTCTTATTGTGGATGTCAGGTCGTCCATTTTCTCCGTCGAGTTCCACGTTTTCGCCTCTTTCTGCTGGAGTTCGTGGAAAGGGTGCGTCCCGAAGAGACACAGTTGATTCACGTCTATCTAAAAACGGATGTGTGCATACATAGGGTTTGCATCCAGCAGTAACACAGGATCAACTAGCGGGTTTCCAGCATGGGTGCGAGCAAAACGACAAAGCAGCACTGGCCCAGGACTCATCCAAGAAAGGAGTGAGAGTCCAAAAGAGGATCTTCGTTGAAAAGCAAATAACCTCTCATGAAGGGCTGTGTCCGTCGCTGTTGAGATTGCAGAGCTTCAGGGATCACAGATTCCCAATCACGATCCGTCAGTCCTTGAGAGTGAAGTGCAAGCTGCACAGTTTTCCAGATGATTCCATTGTACCTTTCCACTTGAGAATTTCCTGTTGGTATGGTGTACTTCTGCTAGTCGCACACCCTACTGAGATATATTCCTTCAGTTCCCTGGACATGAATGCAGTATGTGCTGACAGTCTTGTTTCATACTATTATGTGAATATTCTCATCAGGAGTAAAAGCTGCAACACTGAAAGGAGCTTGTGAAGTAGACACTGGACTTTGTGATGAGTAAACCAGAATTCCGCTGGGCCTGATCCAATATACTGGCTTGATCAAAGGCAGTTCAGGTCAAGGGATCTGTTCTTCAACAAACGCTGACTGGAGATGTCAGAACCATTGATGGGTCATGGGTCATCTCTTTACGATACTGTTCAGCTGTTGTATTTTCAAATCAGTTGTCAGATGTCTGAGCTAAAGCAGACAAATGCAACTGAAGATAATCGCGAGGGATGTTTATTAGAGATGTCCCCCGACCCACTTTCCATGGGCTGATCATACTAACATAAAGTTTACCACTGTGGGGGGAGGGGAACTTTATTAGGTTTTGATTTTTTTATAATCATTATTTACACTTCTTGCCGTGGGAGATTGCTTTACAAACAGTCGGAAGGTGAGAGTGTGTGATGGAGGTAACGCAAGCGTGGAATGATGCTCATCATGCCTTAGCGCGGTACAGTACATGTGACTGCTGCCGCGCTGATGCTGACCGCAGGACACTGCAGCAGAGTAAGAAAGATCTTTTTGTTTTCATGCTAAATTGGTAGAAGACGCACATTTGATTTTATGAATGTTCTCCATTTTCTTACCAGTAATGCAGAATATGAATATATGAATTCGTGTCAACCAGGCTTGTTCAGATGAACGTTGTCGGAGCACTATCCAAACAATTAATTATCTCCAATATTTAACTATTTAAAGTACTACTGTTAATTTTATTTTTGAACAGTATAATCTATATTGACAAAAGTTATTCATAGCTGCTGAAGAAGGAGTATCAGAGCTCCGAAAGCTCAAAATGGTCTTTTTTAATCATATACATACAAACAATTCATTCAGAAAGTATGGAAGGCAGATGATGGCAACATTGGCCAACATCTGTTTTTTTGTTGTTGTTTTTTCCTTGCATAGGTGGTTATATTTTCTTTTCAACATTGTCTCCATTACAATTTCACATGAAATTTCACACCAATAAAGCAAAATTGCAATTCACACCACCTTTAGCAAATGAGGTACACACACACACACACACACACACACACACACACACACACACACACACACACACACACACATATACATATACACATATAATATACACACACGTTTAATATGGTGACCGTTTGCAAGGGTGTTTTTTAGTTAACAAATAATTGACGAACAAGCAAGAAAGAATGGATGAAGAATAGAGAAAACAAACAAATAACAAACACCTACACAGACAACAGCAATAACAAAAACAAAAAACACCAAAAAAAAACAACAACAAAAAAACAAAAAAACACGTTGATTCTCTAAGTATATTATATTTGAGTTTTTCTTTTTACCTAACAGTTGTTTTTTTTTTTCTCCAACATTTAAGGTCCTGAAAAATCCTCAAACTCTCCTAATACATCAAACAATTTTTCATGAGACTTTCTGTCTACTTCCAATGTAAATGATGTGTCATCAGCAAACTGGCTTATTTTAAATTCCGTGTCTGATATCTGTATTCCTTTAATTTCTCTGTCTTCTCTAATTTTACATGCTAATATTTCTACACTCAAGATGACACCCTCTGTTTATAGTGAAAGTCTGTGACATCTTTCCATAAACTTTAATATTTTTATAAAAAGTGTATATCCATTTTCTGATATCATTTCCAAAACCAAATGTTTCAAGAACATTTCCCATGTAATCCCAGTTTACGGAGTAGAAGGCTTTTTCAAAATCAATTGAAACCAATAACCCAGGTGTCTATCTAAGTAGTGTCATATAATAATCGAATGTTATCTCCAATATACCTCCCTGAAATAAACCCAGTCTCATCTTCATGAATTAGTTTTGGTAACCCTGTTTTCATTCTATTTGCTGAACTGATTTTATATATGACATTCAGTAGTGAGATAGGTCTACAGTTTTTAAGGTATCCCCTTGGGTATACAGATTAACAATCCTTCTCCTTTTTGTGACTGACATTTCACCCTTCATTTATAGACCGAACCACAAAGTCCCCTATCTGTCTCCACAAAAAAAAAAAAATTTTTAAGTTTACTGTCATCCCATCTGTACCGGAGCTTTTGTCATTCTGCATATTTTTTAACACTTCTGATGCTTCTTTTGTTATTAATCCTTCCAGTTTGTCGGATTCAACTTTGCTTAATTTGGGTAAATTTGTTACGTAATTACTAAGCTCTATATTTTGTGATTTTATTTCTTTATATAAATCGGTGAAGAATGTCTTTGTTTCCTCTAGCATTTCATCACTTTTAGTTAACAGTTTGCCATCATCTGATACTAATTTTAACATTTGTTTGCTAACAAAATGTCTTTTCTCTAATGTACAGAAGAATTTGTTCATTTTCTCCCCCTGAGATGCCCATCTTGCTTTTGATCTTAAGATTATGCCTTCCATTTTTGATTTTCTAATTTCTGTTAGTTGTGTCTTACGAGAAGTGTGTCAAGTTCAGTAAGGGGTGATTTTCTTTCTAATGCTTGCATTTCCTCCTCTAAGTGTTGTTCGGTTTGTCTTCATTCTCTTTTTTTCTTTATACTGTATGAAATGGATTTTGCTCTAATTTCCATTAGAAGTGTATCCAAGAACAAGTCCGAAATCACAAACTGTATCTGGTCATTGCTTATTTAAGATTTTCTCTCACATAAGGAAGCACTGCATACTGTTGTTTTATTTCTTCAATAGTGTCATTAATCAATTTTGCATCTTCATGGTCTTTGAGTAAAGATGAATTAAATTTCCAAAGGCTCTGCTTCTTTCTTCAACTTTGAATACTATTTTATACATATTAGAGAGTAATCACTTCGATAACCAAATAGAATGTCTGCATTCTTTACATTAGTGATTAAGGATTCAGAAACTAAAAAGAAGTTAAGACGACTCTTTTGAAAAGGGTTGGTTCTTCTCCAACTATACTTTAAAACTTCAGGATTCTCTCCATATGTCAGTTAGCTCAAATGTGGAGGTCATTTAAAAAATTACATCTCTTGCTTTTACATTATTTATATGCTTATAGTTATAGTAGTCAAGATTAGGATTCAATACTAGGTTCCAATCACCTGCAATAAGGATATTTGGAATACTCAATTACTCAGTTTGTGCTTGGATTTCTTTGAAAAACTCTGGTTCATCCCTGTTTGGACCATAGATATTAGCTATCTGATGTCCAGCAGTGTTTAACACCAGAATGATATAATTTCCCTCCATGTCCCTGATTATCAGTGAAATAAACCATCCACATTTGTGGAACAGTCCCTCCACATCATTATCAGCGAAATAAACCATCCACGTTTGTGAAACAGTCCCTCCACATTATTATCAGTGAAATAAACTATCCACATTAGTTTCATCAGTGGAACAGTCTATTCACAAGTGAAACAGTCCTTAAACATCAGTTAAACAATCCATCCACAATGTGAAACTGTCCATACATTTCAGTGTAGCTCCATCTACATCATTGAAACTGTCCATCCATCCATCATGTCTTGATGTGAAAAGTACGGTATGATAAAGTACTACTGTAAATTTCATTTTGAAATGGGAACAGTATAATCTGTATTGACAAGTTATTCTCTTTATCTGAAAAAATGTGATAAAAACTGGATTCTTTGCATCAGTCAACAGAAGAATGATGTTTTATTTCACAGTGAACAAATATGTAGGATTACAGCAAAACAATGTGTAATAAAAGTAATAAAAATACGAAAAGCAAACAAAAACAAAAAAAATCAACAACCTAGATTAAAACTTTTGTATGAATTTGTCATTTCACTGTTTATTGTTTGTGGCATCAGAAAGATTTCATTACCATTGAAAGCTGTTGATAGCTGATCTAATAAAATGTATTGCTTTAATATTTGAACATGTGTTGTTTTTTTTTGTTTGTTTTTGTTTTAGCAAGAAACAGAGTGAAGACAGTACTGGAAGTGACTGTGTTTTACTTTTAAAACAAAGATTTTTTCTTTCATAATACTGGCTGTTGCCTTGCTCTGTTTGCTCCTCTGACGTAACAGTCGATTTGATAAATACACCAAGGTGGTTTAAGTTTGAAATCTTATGTGTAAAACTTTTGTGGCTTTATCACAATCAAAAATTTCCTTGTTAATAACTTTCGATTCGTTTTTAACCCTTGAATTCTATGAAGCAGATCGAGGGTAATAAATGTAATGTTAACTTTCACTCTCATAATTTCAGACATCTGTTCAACCCCCACCACCAATATCCACAAATATTAACTTTCATTACTCAACTATTCTTCGAAATATAATTCTATTTTGTGTTTCGACATGAGATTTGATTTAATGAATGCAGTGCTTCAACGTCTTACGAAGTAGTTTTAACTAGAAACAGGGCGTGTGGCAATATTCAGTTATTGTTTGTTGTTTGCTATTCAACTCTAAAGCATTACCCTAGACATTTCATGGCAAGGTGCTGTCTTATTCAGTTTCAAGCACTGATATTTGACTGCTGAAATGTGACAGTCAAATTTAACGAGAAACATGCTGTTTTATGTGTAAAACTATAGCCAATATTCTTGTTTTTGCTGAATGTTCACCACAGTCGCAATGAATTTTTTTAAAAGTCCCGTTTATTCTTTCATGAAGCAGATTTGAAGTGATCAATGCAATGATTCAAAGCAGTTTATCTCCAATAAAGAAACCCTTCAAAAACTCACATTTTCGTTCATTCCAGACAACTATTCAACACAGAGAGTTACCTCCATTACCATGGACTTAATCTTCAAAACTGTTGTATCATGTCCCGACTTGATAGTTGATTTAATAAGTGCAGCAAAATCTTATGACGTGGTTTTAGGCAGAAACAAAGCGTATTGTTTGTGGTTTGCTACTGAACTCTAACGCAGTGACACTGCTGTAATATTCAGTTTCATGCATTAATGCTATTTTCGTAAGAAGTGGCACGTTGTTTTACCCAGAAACATGCAATCTTGCATATAAAACGACCACAAAAATTTCCTTTTTACAACCCTAGAACTCATAATCAATCCTTTTGCATAATATTCGGGATTTATGTACCTACATTAGAACTGATTTGATAAATGCAATTGCATTATCAATGAAATCTGTTGATAGTTGATTTCATAAAAGCATTGCTTTAATATCTTAACACGTTGTTTGTTTGGGGTTTTTTGTCTTTGTTTTGTTTTTGTTTTTGTTTTTGTTTTGTTTTGATTGTTTGTTTGCTTGAAACAGACTCGAAGTGGTTTCGACGTACTCGGAATTACTGTATTTTTACTTTTTGAATAAAGATTTCCCTTTCATTACACTGTTGCCCTTTCTGTTTGCTGCTCCCACGTGGTTTATTCTTTCATGAAGCAGATTTGAAGTGATCAATGCAATGATTCACAGTTAATCTCCAATAAAGAAACCCTTCAAAAACTCATATTTTCGTTCATTCCAGACAACTATTCAACACAGAGAGTTACCTCCATTACCATGGACTTAATCTTCAAAACTGTTGTATCATGTCCCGACTTGATAGTTGATTTAATAAGTGCAGCAAAATCTTATGACGTGGTTTTTGGCAGAAACAAAGCGTATTGTTTGTGGTTTGCTACTGAACTCTAACGCAGTGACACTGCTGTAATATTCAGTTTCATGCATTAACTCTCTCCATACGAACGGCGAAAGAGACGACGTTAACAGCGTTTCATTCCAATTACCATCATCAAAAATATTGCAAGCGGAACGCTCTTATACTGAAGAGGTGAATGTTGACAAAGAATATCACAGTTCTGACGACGGAAGCTAAAAGTTGGGTCATTCAGACACCCACTGGACATCCGAGGGGTATGTGTAGAGGAGAAGAGAGGACTGGCCGTACTGAGTGAGTTAATGCTATTTTCGTAAGAAGTGGCACGTTGTTTTACCCAGAAACATGCAATCTTGCATATAAAACGACCACAAAAATTTCCTTTTTACAACCCTAGAAGTCATAATCAATCCTTTTGCATAAAATTCGGGATTTATGTACCTACATTAGAACTGATTTGATAAATGCAATTGCATTATCAATGAAATCTGTTGATAGTTGATTTCATAAAAAGCATTGCTTTAATATCTTAACACGTGGTTTGTTTGGGGTTTTTTGTCTTTGTTTTGTTTTTGTTTTTGTTTTTGTTTTGTTTTGATTGTTTGTTTGCTTGAAACAGACTCGAAGTGGTTTCGACGTACTCGGAATTACTGTATTTTTACTTTTTGAATAATTTCCCTTTCATTACACTGTTGCCCTTTCTGTTTGCTGCTCCCACGTGGTTTATTCTTTCATGAAGCAGATTTGAAGTGATCAATGCAATGATTCAAAGCAGTTAATCTCCAATAAAGAAACCCTTCAAAAACTCATATTTTCGTTCATTCCAGACAACTATTCAACACAGAGAGTTACCTCCATTACCATGGACTTAATCTTCAAAACTGTTGTATCATGTCCCGACTTGACAGTTGATTTAATAAGTGCAGCAAAATCTTATGACGTGGTTTTAGCCAGAAACAAAGCGTATTGTTTGTGGTTTGCTACTGAACTCTAACGCAGTGACACTGCTGTAATATTCAGTTTCATGCATTAACTCTCTCCATACGAACGGCGAAAGAGACGACGTTAACAGCGTTTCATTCCAATTACCATCATCAAAAATATTGCAAGCGGAACGCTCTTATACTGAAGAGGTGAATGTTGACAAAGAATATCACAGTTCTGACGACGGAAGCTAAAAGTTGGGTCATTCAGACACCCACTGGACATCCGAGGGGTATGTGTAGAGGAGAAGAGAGGACTGGCCGTACTGAGTGAGTTAATGCTATTTTCGTAAGAAGTGGCACGTTGTTTTACCCAGAAACATGCAATCTTGCATATAAAACGACCACAAAAATTTCCTTTTTACAACCCTAGAAGTCATAATCAATCCTTTTGCATAAAATTCGGGATTTATGTACCTACATTAGAACTGATTTGATAAATGCAATTGCATTATCAATGAAATCTGTTGATAGTTGATTTCATAAAAAGCATTGCTTTAATATCTTAACACGTGGTTTGTTTGGGGTTTTTTGTCTTTGTTTTGTTTTTGTTTTTGTTTTTGTTTTGTTTTGATTGTTTGTTTGCTTGAAACAGACTCGAAGTGGTTTCGACGTACTCGGAATTACTGTATTTTTACTTTTTGAATAAAGATTTCCCTTTCATTACACTGTTGCCCTTTCTGTTTGCTGCTCCCACGTGGTTTATTCTTTCATGAAGCAGATTTGAAGTGATCAATGCAATGATTCAAAGCAGTTAATCTCCAATAAAGAAACCCTTCAAAAACTCATATTTTCGTTCATTCCAGACAACTATTCAACACAGAGAGTTACCTCCATTACCATGGACTTAATCTTCAAAACTGTTGTATCATGTCCCGACTTGATAGTTGATTTAATAAGTGCAGCAAAATCTTATGACGTGGTTTTAGCCAGAAACAAAGCGTATTGTTTGTGGTTTGCTACTGAACTCTAACGCAGTGACACTGCTGTAATATTCAGTTTCATGCATTAATGCTATTTTCGTAAGAAGTGGCACGTTGTTTTACCCAGAAAATATGAGTTTTTGAAGGGTTTCTTTATTGGAGATTAACTGCTTTGAATCATTGCATTGATCACTTCAAATCTGCTTCATGAAAGAATAAACCACGTGGGAGCAGCAAACAGAAAGGGCAACAGTGTAATGAAAGGGAAATCTTTATTCAAAAAGTAAAAATACAGTAATTCCGAGTACTTCGAAACCACTTCGAGTCTGTTTCAAGCAAACAAACAATCAAAACAAAACAAAAACAAAAATAAAAATAAAACAAAGACAAAAACCCCCAAACAAACCACGTGTTAAGATATTAAAGCAATGCTTTTTATGAAATCAACTATCAACAGATTTCATTGGTATTGCAATTGCATTTATCAAATCAGTTCTAATGTAGGTACATAAATCCCGAATTTTATGCAAAAGGATTGATTATGAGTTCTAGGGTTGTAAAAAGGAAATTTTTGTGGTCGTTTTATATGCAAGATTGCATGTTTCTGGGTAAAACAACGTGCCACTTCTTACGAAAATAGCATTAACTCACTCAGTACGGCCAGTCCTCTCTTCTCCTCTACACATACCCCTCGGATGTCCAGTGGGTGTCTGAATGACCCAACTTTTAGCTTCCGTCGTCAGAACTGTGATATTTTTTGTCAACATTCACCTCTTCAGTATAAGAGCGTTCCGCTTGCAATATTTTTGATGATGGTAATTGGAATGAAACGCTGTTAACGTCGTCTCTTTCGCCGTTCGTATGGAGAGAGTTAATGCATGAAACTGAATATTACAGCAGTGTCACTGCGTTAGAGTTCAGTAGCAAACCCTTTGTTTCTGCCTAAAACCACGTCATAAGATTTTGCTGCACTTATTAAATCAACTATCAAGTCGGGACATGATACAACAGTTTTGAAGATTAAGTCCATGGTAATGGAGGTAACTCTCTGTGTTGAATAGTTGTCTGGAATGAACGAAAATATGAGTTTTTGAAGGGTTTCTTTATTGGAGATTAACTGCTTTGAATCATTGCATTGATCACTTCAAATCTGCTTCATGAAAGAATAAACCACGTGGGACCAGCAAACAGAAAGGGCAACAGTGTAATGAAAGGGAAATCTTTATTCAAAAAGTAAAAATACAGTAATTCCGAGTACGTCGAAACCACTTCGAGTCTGTTTCAAGCAAACAATCAAAACAAAACAAAAACAAAAACAAAAACAAAACAAAGACAAAAAACCCCAAACAAACCACGTGTTAAGATATTAAAGCAATGCTTTTTATGAAATCAACTATCAACAGATTTCATTGATAATGCAATTGCATTTATCAAATCAGTTCTAATGTAGGTACATAAATCCCGAATTTTATGCAAAAGGATTGATTATGAGTTCTAGGGTTGTAAAAAGGAAATTTTTGTGGTCGTTTTATATGCAAGATTTCTGGATAAAACAACGTGCCACTTCTTACGAAAATAGCATTAATGCATGAAACTGAATATTACAGCAGTGTCACTGCGTTAGAGTTCAGTAGCAAACCACAAACAATACGCTTTGTTTCTGGCTAAAACCACGTCATAAGATTTTGCTGCACTTATTAAATCAACTATCAAGTCGGGACATGATACAACATTTTTGAAGATTAAGTCCATGGTAATGGAGGTAACTCTCTGTGTTGAATAGTCTGGAATGAACGAAAATATGAGTTTTTGAAGGGTTTCTTTATTGGAGATTAACTGCTTTGAATCATTGCATTGATCACTTCAAATCTGCTTCATGAAAGAATAAACCACGTGGGAGCAGCAAACAGAAAGGGCAACAGTGTAATGAAAGGGAAATCTTTATTCAAAAAGTAAAAATACAGTAATTCCGAGTACTTCGAAACCACTTCGAGTCTGTTTCAAGCAAACAAACAATCAAAACAAAACAAAAACAAAAACAAAACAAAGACAAAAAACCCCAAACAAACCACGTGTTAAGATATTAAAGCAGTGCTTTTTATGAAATCAACTATCAACAGATTTCATTGATAATGCAATTGCATTTATCAAATCAGTTCTAATGTAGGTACATAAATCCCGAATTTTATGCAAAAGGATTGATTATGAGTTCTAGGGTTGTAAAAAGGAAATTTTTGTGGTCGTTTTATATGCAAGATTGCATGTTTCTGGGTAAAACAACGAGCCACTTCTTACGAAAATAGCATTAATTTATTATATTTAATTTTATTATATTTAATTTTATTATTATTTTTATTATTAGAGTGATAATTCTTCTTATATTATTATTATTATTATTATTATTATTATTATATTTGAGTGATAATTGTATTATTATTATTATTATTATTATTATTATTATTATTCTTATTCTTATTTTTATTTTTATTTTTTTATTTTTTTTTAATAAATTTATTATATTTAATTTTATTACATTTAATTTTCTTATTATTTTTATTATTAGAGTGATAATTCTTCCTCTTATATTATTATTATTATTATTATTATTTTAATTATTATATT
>NC_134905.1:9268373-9275873 GCF_041734735.1 Babylonia areolata | reverse complement strand
ATTGTTTGTTGCATCATAAAGATTTCCTTCCATTACCTTGGTTAACTTTTAACCCGTTTTTAACCCGTGAAGGAGATTGGAAGTGCTACATGCCAAGTAAAGGATCCCATCGGAAACTTTCGCTCTCATCTTTCCATTCATTCCATTTAAGTACCCACACTCAAAGATTTAATTTCATTATAGGTCAATCGGTTTTACCGTTCATTTTTTTTCCAACATGATAATAGATGCAGTGCTTCAACGTCTTGTGAAGCAGTTGTATCTAGAAACAGTGCGTGCAACAACTAAGCAGTAACATATTTCCTTTCATGAACCAAGTCATTTCCTGGCACGTTGCTGTGTTATTCAGAAATATGCTTTTGTAAAACAATACCGACATTCATTGTTTGTGGTTTGCAAAAGATTTCCTTTCACTACCCTTGAGCTCGTCTTCAAGGCTATTGTATAATTCATTTTCTTTGTTGATTTGTTAAATTTAATAGCAAAAATCTGTGTCACGTCAACGCTGTTGGTCTCACGTTATTGTTTGTGGTATAATGAAGATTTCCTTTTATTACCAATGAAATCTTCAAAGGTGTTGATAGCTGATTTGATAATTATTTCATCTAACATATATTTTTTTTATAACTGATGTCATAAATGAAATGTTTCTGGTATCAGAAAGATAAATGAAATTGTTTGAATTTGTGTCATGTCAATATTATTCTTGTTTGCTGCATCTGAAAGATTTCCTTTCATTACCCTGGTTAATTTTTAACCCGTTTTTTGACCCGTGAATTCTTCTAACCCGTTTTTAACGCATGGATTCTACTATGAAGCAGACTGGAAGTGTCTTTCCAGACAACACTACCCCCACAAAGATTTACTGTCATTACCGTGGAACTTATCTTCAAAACTGCTGTATTATTCCTTTTTGTTTTCAAACACGATAGTATAGTTCTTAAACGTCTTATGACGTAGTTTTAGCCAGAAACAGAGCGTTTCGTTTGAAGTTTGTTGTAACGCAGTTACAGATTCCTTTCATTACCAACACATTTCCTTGCATGATGAAGTATCATTCAGTTTCATGCACTGACATGACTGCTATCATGAATGCTATTTTCTAAATGGTGTCACGTTCTTTTACCCAGAAATATGTACCTTTATCGTTCGTGGTTTATCAACGTCACAAAGGTTTCCTTTCATTACCCTCGAACAGAAGGTTTTTGTATACTCTTGTTTTTATGTACTTTCAATAGAATTCATTTGATAATAGCAATGTTATAAATTTGTGTCACGTCAGTACTGTTAATGTTTGTGGTATCAGAAAGATTTTTTTCATTACCATTACCTTTAATGTTTTAACACGTGGTTTTTCGCAAGAAACGGGTGAAAAGAGTACTCGGGGTTACTGTGGTTTACTATTCAAAACTAACATTTTCTTTCATTACTTGCAAGACGTGTTGTATTAGTGTGGATCGAGCTAATCTTCAAAACTTGTATCATACTCTTTTATGTCCCGACCTGACAGAAACATGCTGTTTTATGTGGAAAACTTTAGTCAGTATTGTTGCTTGTGGCTTAGTGTTCATCGCAGTCACAAAGATTTCCTTCCATTACCCTCGTCAACTTTTAACCCGTCTGTGAAGCAGATTGAAGTAAATGAAATGAGTTAATGAAGTGTCTACATGGAAAACTTCCTCTCCTATTTTCACATTTTCATTCATTCCAGGTAACTGTTCCAACGCTATCCCCTTACAAAGATTTACTTTCATTACCGTGGAACTAATTTTCAAAATTGTATCATTCTATTTTGTTCCGATAGTTGATATTGATTTCGAAATCGACTGCTCTTTATTAGTCTCTGAATCATAGTGATGGATCGTCCTGCGTGATAAAATCTGTTGGCAACATGGTCAAAAGAACCTGGGAGCACGTGGCTCGTGCCTGCTTCTGGAAAGGTGTGAGCAGCAGGGGAATCCAGCGTGTGAGAATGGTCGTGGGTGTTTTTTTTGTTTTCAACAGACTCAATGATCTTGACATATTAGGCTAGTCCAAAAATGACCGCCACCACTTCTCTTCATCAGTTGGCGGACTGTGGTCGACCGGGAATGGGAGCCGTTTCCATCGATGTTCGACCACACTTGAACTGACGATGTCAGTGCTTGGCTACGTCATACGATGGTAGGGGATAGTGTTGGAATAAGTCTGTTTCATCTTGTCGAAGGTCTCCATTGGTGTGCAACTTCTCGTGCGGAAACTTGATGACCGCTCTCCATTTAACTGTCTCTCCATTTAATTCTACGCCACAGCACGTGTACAAGAGAAACTGTTATTAGTTCAGAGATGCAAATTAACATGTGAACTATAGATACATGCATTATAGATCAGATAGTCTGATTCAATGCAAGATTGCATTCTTGATGTTAAATCCTGGATAATATTCAACAAACTAACGTTAATGACGACAAAACTGAATCTATAAGAATGTCCACATCTTTTTTTTTCTTCTCTACTGTGGTTTGTGATGCCACAGTTTAGTTTTCTAAATCAGCAAGGATTCATTCTTGACTATAACCTCAAAATGCATGCTCAGGTAGTCAATCTGATGTGAACAGTCAATTGCGAACTTCATCGGATTAGTTCTATCCATGAAACTATTTTTGCTTCTGTGCTGTCACGAATCGATTAATAATTCTCTTCTCACAGTCTGTCCACATAATCTTCAGCGAATCAAAAAACTTCAAAACAATGCTGCCATTCTGATTCTCAGAGTCCCACGTACTCTTTACATTACTCACCACCTCCGTACTCCCCACTGGCTCCTCATTAAAGCAAGAGTTAAATACAAAGATGCGTGTCTGCTAGTCCGGTTGTGGAACGAAATAAATATGGAAAGTTGGGAACAAATTGCAACAGTTGATTTTATGTTGTTTTTGGATAGTGCCTAATCGATCTATTAGTTTGTTTATAATTTTGATGAAATGACGTCACAAATGCTCCATTTCTACAGTAGAGCTGCGCTCAGTGTAAACATGGTGAAGTGACCATTCGTTGGATATGTATCGTTATAAATCACCAGAATTTAACATAATTTAGTGTGTTGATTGGGAAAATGTGCCATATGTGCATAATTTCGATGAAACTGATGATGTAACATGCTCTATTTTTAGAACAGGACTGCGGTCAAGAAAACATGGTCGAGTCGTTGGACAGGTTTCGTTATACAATGCTTTTAATTAACGTCATATGCTTACAGAACTTGAAAATATATTCATATTTAATAAACTGTGAAACAGTTTAGTGATCAGTTCAAAAGCATATATGGGTTGGGCTGTGCCTAGCAACTTCACTTCATTGTTGCCGTGTGTTACGCGTGTGATTACAGTCTTTGCTGAGGCACCATTATGGCTCTGCTTTTCAAAACACTATACACTCCCTAATACAAGCCTAGCAGCCTTTTGCTTTATAAATGAAGAGAAAGTTCAAAACAGGGGGAAAGCGGAAATAAGATATTTCAGTCTTACCTAGAACACTTGTGGAGAAAGGTGTAGTGTGTGTAATCCACGTAAAATCAAGGGGGGAAAACGCTGCACTCTGTACACTTTTTTTCGGTGAGTTGAAGCAGCTCAGGCCCTTGCATTCTCCACATGCCAGAGAACACTCCAGGCCATGTTTTCGACACGTGCACGACTTTGACTTGCTTTGATTATGGCCAGCAGCTGCAAGGTATTGTAGCATATCTTGCATTGCCTGAAGATGCTGGAGCCAGTTTCCTGTCCTTTCAGCCCTCAGAAAACGGCGCAGTATGTCGATCATGTCCATGTACTGCAGCCAAAGGTTAGATGTATGGCTGGATGACAGGTCGTGTTTTGTCTGAAGCATTCTGTCATTCAGTCTATGTAGTTCAGGGTGCGCTGCACTGTCTACAACTGAAATGCTCTTGTCCATGACTTGGTCGTATAACTGGAGAGCTGACTTGAGATCTTCATTGTCTCCAACATCCACCACAGCTTGTTCATTTTGCTGTTCTTCTACAATGGTTTCCAGAGGGTAGTTGAATGCCATGGATGCAATAAGGGCATTCAGAACAGCATCAACAAGGAAATACCCACGAACAGCTCTGGCCACAGATTTTCCTGTCAACATTTGAATTATAGCATTTGGTGCAAATACCACTTCCAACAACTGCTGAACGCCAGATCCTGCCATGATGCGCCCTATGGAACCAAGAAAGCTCATTTCTGTATGAAAGCCGCCAAACCGTAAGACAATGGAGTGGAGTGGATTGGGCTGCCATCTGGTTCACCGGCTACAATTATCCTGGACTTCCACCAGAGAGGTTGATCAAAGGTGATGACTGGAGTCACATGGTACTGATTTGCCAATGCTGACAAGAAGTGCAGAGTTGTGAACACACAGCTCATGTCTGTGGGGTCCATGTCAATCATGGGTAGGAAGGTGAAGCAGCTTCGTCCTGGGAAGGGGCCATCACACACTGCTTGCATAGTTCCTCACCAGCCTAGTCGTGGAGAGCGCAGTGGCCATGAAATTTTCCACAGGAGGTCAATGACTGACATTAAGAATACCATATTCTAGATTCAGCTCAGAGTTGGAAGAGTGAAATATTTTTACTGGTATTTTCCCAATGCTTTTCACCTTCTCAGCTGTAACAGTTTGGTCCCTTTTGATTGCTCTGCTACTGCTGTTGGCAGGAGTGACAGCAGCTATCATGGCACCATGGAAGGTGCCAGTCCCATCAATTGTTTGGGTGTTATGGTCCACATTGTCTGCCACAAACTGCACACAGCTGCAATGCCAACGCCTTGGGTCAGTGCTGTAGACTGCTCAAATCTCTTAACCACCATATGAAGAAGAGAACCCTAGTTTGCTCAAATGATCAACTAAGTATTTTGAACCAATCAGATGATGAACTTCAACTCCAAGACCTAATTGTAATGGCGATATCAAGACCTTTGGTCTTGCTGCTTGGATGAGTGCCTGACCAAGAGAAGCGATCTTCAGTTGACAGTCCTTTTTGTTGTGAAGCAGTGTATCAAGAAAGGGTTTGACTGATGGTGGGAGGTATTCTAAGTTTTTATCCAGGCTAGCAATGTCAGAACTCGATGGGTAGTGCTCTTTCGATGTGTCCATGGCCTTGATGTCTGAGAGGAGGAGTGAAGCAGCTGTTTGAATGATCCGAATTTTTTCTGTTTCGTCGTCAGTCTTTGGAAAAATCTTTGATCTTTTCAGCAGTTGTTCTGAAAGTAACAACATTTGCTTTCCCTCTAATTGATGTGATAATGATGGTTTCTCCAAAATGATCCTGTAACTTTTGTCGGAGTTGTTTTTTTTGTGTGTAGGGTTCTTTTTCTGTCCTAGTTTCGTGAAGAAACTGTCGCATTTTCTCTTGGAGATCTGTCAGCGTGATTTGTTCATCATCATTTTCCACCAGAAACTGTGCCATTCTAAGAGATGCAGCTGTTCGCTCTTCATCAGCTGGTCTACCCTTTCGTGTCGGTTGGTTGAAATTCCTGTTGTTGATGGTGCAAGACAAGCGCTTTGTGGGGGTGTTTTTGTTTGTTCTAAAATTGACACTACATTGTTGGTGATACACTGCATCTGCTGCATGCAGATCGTTAACAGACTCAATACGGCTTCTTACGGTCTGTGCCCACAGGTCGCCCCTTTCAAGACATTTCTCCAGCAGACTTTTTTCACATTCAAAAGACCGAACGGCAAACACTGTGTCTGTGTCCTGACTCTGTCATTTGTTGCCGACTGCCCACAGAGTAAGCAGTCTGTTCTAAAGTTCAATGGTTTGTCAGCCTTGCTGCGGAGTTTGACAGGTGAATGTTCTTCAGCTTTTTCTTCATTCTGTTTCGCTTCAAGTCACGTTTTTATTGAATTGGCGTTTGCGTACTCGTGTCGGCATTCTTTATGAAGTCCCAGACCAAGATGAAATGTCCCCTCTCTCAGTGCACGCTTTCTGGAGTCCTTTCAAACCTTTTTCTGACTGAATAGTCTGCACTGTGTTGCCGCCATCATGTAACGGTTTTCCACATAAAATACAGCAATGTCCCACATCTAGGAACAAGACAGAAAAGAGGGAAATGAGGAAAATCAACACTTTTTTCTATCAGTCATCTCATTTAGTGTACTCTTGCCGTTTTCACACAAACTGCTGTTTTCTTTTCGTGTTATTATCTTTTTTTTAATGTAATAATTTACTACTTTTTTACGTACTTACGTATTTATAAATCATCTTGTGATAATTTCAGATACATTTACAGTGTTTCACTGAGGAAGACAAATAGGAAACACACACACGCACACGCACGCACACACACACACACACACACACACACACACACACACACACACACACACACACACACACACACACACACACAAACACACGCCGCAATATCACTTTTTGACGCAAAAACCGTTCCATAGAGAGAAAAAATTGCACACTGCCTGCGCTTTGCTCGCCTCCTTTAATCCAAGTTGTTGTTTTTTTAATTATCAAGTTGGTTTTTTAAATTATATTTTCCACACATGATACATTTAATAAAGATAAGTTCATGAAAACACTTGTGTTACTGTATTTACACACTAGATGATAAAATATTTCCAATTTACTCACCAGAATAAGTTGCAGCAGACGACGCCTCAGCGTCCGCCATCATTTGTTTATCTTATAATTTCCTGTGAGCGGCGTGGCATTCTTGCTCTGACCTCGGGGTCAGCGCGCTGCCTTCTGTATGCTTATCTTGGTGAAATGAATTATCTTTTATTTAATTTTAATGCACTTTCCCGAATCTCCCTTTTTCTCCCTTGTTGCTGCTGATTTTTAGAGTAGGCTGAAGCAAAGAAAAAAACTTACTGTTGCAATTTTTTCCTTGGAAAAATATTCCAGAACCGGACTAATTCTGCAGGATCTACCTGTCTTTCTGACCTTATCAGTGCTTAAACTCCCTCAAGAACTCTCTGCTATTCCTCTTACCTTCTGAAACTTCCTTGTGTCAATACAAGAACCTATGGTGAAGGTTGTTCCTCTTTGCTGCTCCCCAAATCTGGAAAGGCCTTCATCATCATGTCCTTGGATCTGATTATGTCTCTGCCTTTTGTTCTTTACTAAAAACTTATATTTTCAAAACCGATCTCAAAGCACAGTTTCCTCCTCCAAGATCATCCATGTCAGCTCACTTTTCATGCATGTCGAATGAGAAAGGGAGAATCATGAATGTTTCATGTATGTAACATTTTCTCTCATGTGAAGCGCCCAGAGCTTATAGAGAGAAAAGGAGCTAAATAAATGTACATTATTATTATTATTATTATTATTATTATTGTTGTTGTTGTTGTTGTTGTTGTTGTTGTTGTTGTTGTTGTTGTTATTATTAGTAGTAGTAGTAGTAGTAGTAGTCGTAGTAGTAGTAGTAGTAGCAGCAGCAAAAGCGGCAGTAATAGTAGTAGTGCTATTATACATGTGCAATATCAGCCTTTTATTAGAAC
>NC_134905.1:9255873-9260873 GCF_041734735.1 Babylonia areolata | reverse complement strand
TACGCAAGCCTGCAACAAACATCACAAGACAGGCTCTTGATTGGAACCCTCAGGGGAAAAGGAAAGTTGGCCGTCCGAAGCAGACCTGGCGGAGAAGCATTGAGGCAGAGACAAGGGCGGCCGGAATGACGTGGGCCGAACTGAAGAGGACCAGCCAGAGCCGGGTGCGTTGGAGGAGTGTTGTTGCGGCCCTATGTTCCCCACGGAATCAAGAGGAATAAGTCAAGTAAGTCAAGTCATAAAATTAAAACCATAATCGAGATGTTTCTTGATTTGCAAGGGGTTGGTGGCAATATGTTTTCCTAAATAACAAAAGTAATATTCAATGTATGGGGCTTTGTGAACATAACCCCATAAGAAGTCCTTAAAACAACAGCAATAAACAAACATACACAAAAATACTAACACACCTCAGGACTAAGATGTTCCCACAGGCACTCGTGCGCTGCCTGTCAGCCTCACACTGCCGGTGAACCTAAGTCACTGAAAACAAGTTGACAATAATCAGCACCTAAAATCACTAGTCCAGATCTCAACATAACTGGACATTTGGGAACAACCAAGCCATCGGAAATCTGCTATACGAAGGAACATTACTTCGATCTCAGCTTTGCACAACGCTCTTTTTCTCACACACATGCACACTCAGAATCTTCGTCAGCTATTTTTACGTTGACGTTCACTTAGCTAAACTACAGCAAATAATATAGTTTGAATAGTACACACACACACACACACACACACACACACACACACACACAAAAGAACGTTCAGCATCTTACATTTTACAACATAAGAACACATATTTTTCTGGTTCGAAATGTCTGCTTCATGCCCTTCCAGTAATATAATGAAAAACTTCACCATTTTTTTTTTTTTTTTTTTTTGTATTTTCTATTGTCCACTTTTATGACTTCCAGTTTTAACCTAAAACCATACTGTGTCATATCCGCGCGGACTAACCCAGTCTTTAATCATTATTCTGTCCATACTGGAGAGGTGGGTGCGTGTCATGAGGGCGGTACAAAATTTCACAACGGTACAAAATATCGCAATTATGGCATTTTGCACCTGTGTGCGTGGTACAAAATGCCAATGTTACAATTTGTCACTTTTGTGACATTTTGTTCCACATTGCCGTACATCTATTTTGACTGCAGTACAATATGTCACCCATTAATAGACCGTTTTTTGTCAGCTCTGACTAGTTAGTCGTGTAAGGTACAGTTGAGAAGGTGAGTACACAACGACCACTACGACACAGGTACATATGGCTTAGTGGTTACGATGTCTCCCTGGGGAGTGGAAGCTCCTGTGTTTGATCCCCAGCTGAGAAAAAACAATGACTTTAAAACTGGTATTCTAGCACAGGCCAGTGATCACTTTGTAGTAAACTTGCAGATTTTGACAATTTGACAGCTAGCTTCTTCATGTCTGCTTAGTATTTCTGTTCATTACACAATGCAGATGACCAATGGTCACTGTCACGTAATTTGCAGATGTTGACTATTTAACAGCTTATTAGTCTCCTAAGTACTTTTGTCCCTTTTACAATGCAGATGACCAGTGGTCAGTGACAATTACCTTGACCTAAAATGTCAGATATTGATTGTTAACAGCTTATTACTGTCTCTAGAGATTTTCTGTACGTTGTATAATGCAGATGACTAGTGGTTAGTGCCACTGATTAGTGATTAATTCAACTTGAAAATAGAAGTTTTGACACACAATTTAAGCCTCCTGAGTATTTCTGCACCTTACAAAATAACCGCCTCGGTGGCCTTGGGGTTAAGGCGGTCAGTCGCGGGTCAAACCAAACCAAAGACAAAAGGCAGTCTAACAGCTGTCCTGCAGGAAACAGTGTCAGGACTGGTCGGCCCGGTGTCAGTATAATGTGACTAGGTGGGAATCTGTTCCACCATCTTTGGGTTTCGAAAAGGCACTTAAACCCCAATCAATAAGCAAACAAGCCTTATTAAATGCAGATGACGTGTGTACAAAGTACAGAAGTAGCCAGGATACAAGGTTGAGTAGTCAAAATCTGCAAATTCGTCAAACTGACCTCTTGTCAGTGTCACTAACCACGGGTCATCTGCATTACACCGGTCACATGCATTATTAGAGGTACAAAAAGTCTCTGGAGACAGTCATAAGCTGTTAAAGAGTCAGAATCTGACATTTTAGGTCAAAGTGATCACTGGTCATTGTCATTGACCACACTGGACTGAGACACTAATAAGTCAAAACCTACAATTTACATTAAAGTGACCACTGGTCAGTGGCACTAACCACTGGTAATGTGCATTCTACAAGGTGCAGAAATTTTCTGGTGGCAGAAATAAGCTGTCAAGATTCAAATTTTGATTTTTTTTTTCGTCAGTGTGACCAGCAATAATAATCATTGTCACTGATCACTGGGCATCTACATTGTACAAGGTGCAGTAGTACTCATGACACACTTATAAGCTGTTAGAAAGTCGAATAATAATCATTGTCACTGATCACCGGGCATCTACATTGTACAAAGTACAGTAGTACTCATGACACACTTATAAGCTGTTAGAAAGTCAAAATCTGCAATTTACCTCAAAGGGATCTCTGACCTATTAGTCTTTGGTTTAACTCAGCTGGGGATCGAACTTGAGAGCTTCCACTCCTTACTTGGTCAATAGGCCATGTGTGTCTGTGTAGTAGTGGTCATTGTTTGCTAATCTTTTCAACTCTACTTTACACAACTGACGAGTCAGACCTGGCGGAAAACGGTGTCGTAATTGCGACATTTTGTACCGTTGCGACATTTTGTACCATTGTGACATTTTGTGCCGCAACAGCTTCTTCTTCTTAAAAAAAAAAAAAAAAGGAAGGGAGATAACAATTTTTATGCTGTTAACTGTCTTTGATACAAAAACAGAAAGACCAGCGCCCAGATTACCACTCGAAATCTAGTGGAAGGAGGAGTGGAATTATGATACATATATGATGAAAATATGATAAAATTCAAAATGTTGATGAATATGAATGAAAATAAAACAACACCGAGTAAAATCAAATAATGTCCTCAGGAGTGCGAAGTCGAGTCAAACTGACATCGGTTTCCACAAGAAGGGAACAAACTCATGATCCACTCTGCCAGACGGTTTTGTGTAAGAGTGAATGCGCTTCGAAGAGCAAAGTTTGATGCTGGAGTTTTACTCATCCAGCGTTATATATTTGGAGGTCTGCATTCAATGATTAACAGGCAGAAATCTGTATTTTGGTATTTTGTGTGTCCGACTGTAGCTACGATCCTTTTCGTCAGCAGCTCGGTATTTTTGTAGATGATGAAAATAATGTTATCATACTCAACAGAAAAGGACATCTATTGTGAGAGTTTCGTAATCAGGCTATTGCATTCTGTTTTGGATTTACCAGCACACTGAGGCAAGGACACAGCTGCGTATGTTGAATATCAAATCATATATAATGCCTGTCTGTCTCTCTGTCTCTTTCTCTCTCTATCACTTGCCCATGTTTATTTCGTTTTAATTTGCTGATGGCATAGTCTACGGATGACGGATGATGGCATTATGTTTATATAAAGCTTTTCATTTAAGAGATGTAGTTATGTCAGTCATAATGAATTGCACAATAATGTTGTTATCGCCCCTTATTCATACGGGGCTGTGGTTTTATTGAATAAACCATCTGAATCTGAATCTCTATCACTCAAGTTGCTATCGTTCTCTCTTTTACAGTCACACAGACTCACACAAACACACACTCACACACACACGCACACACTGTCGCGCGCGCGCTCACGTGCATGTGTGGGAGACAGAGACAGGGAGTAAAGACACACAGTTCTCTTCTCAACTGTGACACGGATGCAGAGTGCTCCTGGGTAAAATAATAAAATGACTGGGAAAAAGAAGAAGAAGAAGAAAAAGAAAAAGAACGCCCCCAGGAGCTTTCTTCAACTTTGTTGGCACACAGACACCCGCAAGACCGGTGTCACAGTATCAGAGCCCCACCCCTTATTTAGCCCCTGGACTAGTTTCCATCTGCTGGTGAAGCTTTTTAAAATCCATGTTAACACACAAACTCCCCCCTGTCCACCCATTCATCATTATACACACTGACAAACCCTTAATCCACGGGGCAAAGCTGGATTGGAACCCGGCCAGGAGAGGCAGATTGAAGGTCCACTCCACAAACGCGCCTGTTAGAAAACTAATTTTATTTATTCATTCATTCATTTATTTACTCATTTATATATTTATTCGTATATTCGTTCACGTAGAGGAGGTGCAAGGTAATGTGTGTGTGTGTGTGTGTGTGTGTGTGTGTGTGTGTGTGTGTGTTGTGTGTGTGTGTGTGTTGGAGCTCATGTACGTTTATATGTATTTGACTGTGCTTTCATATCTGTGAAACTGCATGTTTGGTGCATTTCTGTTATGCATGTGTGGGTGTATGTGTGAATGTGTGTCTTCATGTTTTACATTTACTCGCTTATTTATCACCATTGTTGTCTTATTTATTTATTTATTATTTTTTTTATTATCATTTTATTAGTATTACTATTATTATTACTACTACCTTTTTCTATATTATAATTATTTATTTATTTATTTATGTAAGCTTATCTATTATTTATTCCCCCGTTTTTTTGTGTGTTTTTTTGTTGTTGTTTTTTGTTGTTGTTTTTTGGTTTGTTTTTCTCAAGGCCTGACTAAGCGCGTTGGGTTACGCTGCTGGTCAGGCATCTGCTTGGCAGATGTGGTGTAGCGTATATGGTTTTGTCCGAACGCAGTGACGCCTCCTTGAGCTACTGAAACTGAAACTGAAACTCATTCACTCATAAATGAACATTCGTTAAAACTGAGAACAGATTAAAAAAAACTTCACACGTGAATAATGAATCACACACATGCACACACATACACACACACACACACACATGCATACGCGCAGACACACACACACACGCACACATGCATACACATGCACACGCAGACACACAC
>NC_134905.1:9238373-9250873 GCF_041734735.1 Babylonia areolata | reverse complement strand
AGGCATAGTCTGTTTAATTCTATCAAGTTCTTTTTGTACGTGTTCTTTCCCCCCTTTATCAACGGATACTTCACTACTTATCAAGTTTTCTAAATGATTAATCCATTTACCTGCAGATAATGTGTGTCTCTGCGGTTGAGTAGAACTATCTGCATTTTTTAGTTCAGATAGTATTTTCCAAACTTTTTGGGGGTCGTGCTCCATTGCTGTGTTTAAACTTCTCACAAGTTCATTTCTGTACGTCTTTTTTGTTTTCTTTATGGTCTTCTTGTATGCTTTCAGTCAAGAAAAGTATTTATTCTGAATGTTTCTGTTAAAAGAATGTCTGTTCAATGCATTCAGTAAAGATCGCACCTCTTTCCTTTGAATGAAACAGTCATGTGTGAACCACTTTTTAGACGGCTTCTTTTTCCGTTTCGTGCATCTAATCTTATGTTTGATCGATAAATCGACCGCTGCAATAATAGTATTTGTGAGATTTGACACAGAGTTTTCAGTTTCTTCGTGGCAGTCTGTACGTTTCGGAAGTTAACTTTTTCGAGTCCTTCGTTAATAGAGATTATCTTATTTGAAACTGACAAAGTCTTAAGTGCTGATGCTAACTTTTCGGCAGAGCCCTCCTCCCAGAACGATTGTATTTTGAGTCTCTTAAAGTGGGACATTCCTTTCTACTGACAGAACTAATAGAGGGTGAACTCTTTCTTGTGACTGGTAGATGAATGAACAATTCGATAGGACAGTGATCTGAAAACATGGTAAGATTTTTTACCTTGCATTTCATCACCTTTCGCATAAGGTCCTGGGAACACGTAAAGTAATCTACGACACTTTTCCCTGCAGGCGAAAAGCATGTAGGATTACCATGTAAGTCACCAAGAGTTCTCCCATTTAAAATATACATATTATTTTCCATACATAGTTTAACAAACCTTCTTCCATATTTCTGTACTACTTTATCTGACGAACTTCTTTTGTGCACATAATCACATGTGTAGTTAAATGGGATATCATACATATTGTTCTCACCGTCCATCTGGATAAAATCATCTAGCATACCAGTTCGTGCATTGAAGTCACCACACAAAATGACATTACCTTTTGTGGTAAACAGTTCTACATCCTTATCTGGTTGTTCCCATACGTGCCGTGTGTGGTCACGTCCAAAGGAGGAGAATTCAGGTGGTATGTAAACACAGCCAACATGTGTCTTGATCTGTATTAAAACCTTTTATCAGCATCCACACAATGTCACTACTGCTCTGTGGCAGGAACTTAATATCTGGTCTTAAATATTCTTTCACAAATACAGATATTCTACCAGAGGTTTTCTGTGCCTTTGCTCTCTTTGTCCTACAGTAGTGTACCCCTGTTGTAAAGCCAGGTAGACATATATCTTTGGTCTTATCCCTGTCCAGGTGTGTTTCCTGGCAAATAACGATGTCATAGCTTGAAAATAAGTCTGTCACTTCTTTTTCTGTGAACTTGTTTGTTTTTGTTCGTCGATAGTTGCCCTAAAACCTTTGATGTTCCACGACAGTATCTTCACAACGGTATTTGATTCAATGATGTCTCTAATTCTGTGCTATGGTGCTGTGGTCTTCAGGAGAAATGACAATCGTTTTATCAAGTGTCTGCTTGAGCTGGTACAGTGCTATGATCAGTGTAACATAATGGTCAGTAACACACATACTTCCAGGACTTATCATGTAGACAGTACCTTACATTAAGCGTGTCTCAGTATCTGTCAGTCCAGTGAATATAGTGTCTGTCTTGACGATCACTATGACGGTAGTCACACACACACACACACACACACACACACACACACACACACACACCCACACACTCACACACGGAGCTGTTCTCCGAGTTTGAAGGCAGACGTGTTTTGGAGCTCTGTTAATTTTTCAGAGATCTTTGTTAATTATTGAGTGATCGAGTCTTCTGTCACTCCAAATTATCTCTCGATTGGACAGATGACATCATGCCGAGTCCAGCGGTGTGTTTTCGAGCTGCCTGTGGTCAGTTTTTCTGGACTTTTCAGTCTTTTATGAGGAAACGAGCTCTGGAGAGAGCTGCAACAAGACGACTGTGTGTGGCGATGTCGAGTCCAACCTCCAAAGAAACAAACGGCTCTACGGTCTCCTGCTTCCCGATCTTCGATTTCCGCAAGTGACAGCACGGATGAAGTCTCCCTGGCTGATGTAATGAAAATGTTGACATCACACACAGGTATGATGACAGGTATGGACAAAAAGATGAATATTGAAGAGAAGATGACAGCTTTTGAAACTCAAATGAGTAAAATGCAAACAGAAATCGGCGAAGTCCGCAAAGAAAATAAGGAACTGAAAGAAAAGGTGTCTAGTTTGGAAGAGAAACTTGACGATCAAGAAAGCAGAGGCAGACGAAAAAATCTCATCTTTTACGGTATTCCCACTCCCCCAAATCGTGCTGAGACGTATGCTGATTGTGAAGAAGCTGTCAAGGATGTTGTGAAGAACAAGATGGGGATACAGGAGGAGATTCCCATGGAACGAGCACGTCGTCTGAAGGGAGGGGGGTGGGGGGGGGGGGGGGGGGGGGGGGCACACGCCCGATCATTGTTCTGTTCGAAAAGTACAAACACAAAGAAAAAGTGCTGTCAGAATGCAAGAAACTGAAAGGAACGGACGTGTTTGTGTCTGAAGACTTGACCCTGAAGGTGAGAGAGAAGCGCCGTCAGTTACTGCCTTTCCTGCGAGAGGCCAAGTCTGCCAACAAGAGAGCATTTCTGCGCTTCGGTTCCCTGGTCGTTGAAGGCAAGCACTACGTCTACGACGCTGATGCCAGAGGTCTGTGCGAAAAGACGGTAAACAAGTGACGGGCCGGCCGGCATGATCACGGTGTACCTGCAAGGAGAATTTCTGATTGTCCCCCTCCCACTGGTGCTATTACCGAGTTTGTAAATGCTGGTCATGACATGTCGAGATGTTTCGTATGCTTGTGATAATTCAACAAAAACAAACAACTGGACACAACGCATTGTATATTTACAAACTGATTTTGAAAACACAAATACGGACACACATTCATCTGCATCCTCACATAACAGGAAGAGAAACACGCCTCAATTAAACATGACAACACAGGAATTCAGTGTAACCAAGGATGTGCCTGTGCTCCAGATTATGACATGGAATGTACAGGGGCTCTCTTAAAAGTTAAAAAATGTTTCGTTTAAAACTTTTTGTGAAAGTTTCACAATTTTTTCATTTTCTGAGGTTTGGTCGTGTAACCAGAGTGATATTGAAAACACATTTCCCGACTATGCTGTATTCATTTCTTCCCGTGCAAAGCGAAAAAGAGGTGGTGTTGCCGTTTGTATTCGTAAATCAGTTGCAATTCACGTGGAACAACTGTTAAAAACTGAAGAAGATTGTGTATTCATTCAAATCGACAAGTCGATTTTGAACTGTTCTTTTGATACTGTCGCTGTATTTGTCTACATTGCTCCCCAACATTCTGTAATATATGATGATGACTCACATGAAGGTTTGGATAAGCTGGACAGTAATTTGTGTAACATTATGCGTAAGCACCCTGATTCAGCGTTATTATTATGTGGTGATTTTAATGCCAGAACAACATACTTCTCTGACACGTTTACGACGAAGACCGACATATTGAACGTCAGCTGACATTCAAGATCTTCTTTGTGACATTCCGCAACCTTCTCGTAGATCAAAAGACCGCAGCTCGAATGGATTTGGTTTAAAACTGATTGATTTGTTAAAATAATACAATTTTTTTTTGTCAGTGGACGAACAGATAGTGACCGGGAAGGGGAGATAACCTGCATTGCTAATCACGGTATGAGTGTTGTTGATTACTGTATTGTTTCAAGACCACTGTTTGACTTGATTACTGACTTCAAAGTTGTTGACAGGTGCGAATCTGACCACTTTCCTATCGTAACGACATTTTCTTCTGACTGCCTGACTGATATAGATAACTCTTCAGACGATGACGATCTTGCAATGGAAGATTTATGCAAGTTTTTATGGAAGGATTCTTCTTATGAATATATTTGTCAAAACACAGATACAGAATTTGAAAACTTTTTATCAGCAGTGGAGAGAGGTGTTGATGCAGGGTCAGATTACCTCGTTGACCTGTTGCACTGAGCGAGCAGGTGACAAACGTAAACATAGGGAGGCAAAGCGGGAAACACGTGCACAGCCTTCGTGGTGGGACGAAGATTGTGAGTGTGCTAAAACTGATAAGTACAGGCAACTGAATATGTGGCGATTTTCCAATAAACCTGAAGATTTGAACCAGTACATCAATATGAAAAAAGAATTCAAAACACTTTGCAAGGAGAAACAGGAGCAACAGAATAATCAAATACTAAGAGATCTTAATGATGTTTGTAAGGACAAAAACTCTAAATCATTCTGGCAAAAAATTAAATCTCTCACGAGTGTAGCATCGAATCATTCTTGCACGATCAGTGCTCGTTCATGGTATCATCACTTTCGTGATCTGTTAAGTCCTGCAAAAGAAAATGTCGATTCTGAATTTTGTCAGGAAATGGAAAATGTTGAAAAGAGCCACAATTCTAATATAACTGTGAAAAATGTCAGAAAGCACAAGATGACCTTGATAAAGAAATTACTGAAGACGAAATTCGTCAAGCTATAAAGGGTATGAAGAAAGGTAAAGCCTCTGGACCGGATGGTATACCACCTGATGTGTTTCTTGTTGCTTCTGATGTTTTAATCAAGTTTTGCTGGTGTTATTCAACCGAGTTTTTGAAACTGGACAATACCCAGAGAGTTGGACAAAGGGACTGATTTTCCCATTGCACAAAAAGGGTGATCACAGAAAAACTGAAAACTATAGGGGGATATCGTTGTTAAACATTCTAAGTAAATTATATAGCAGTGTTCTGAATAAAAGACTTAGTGCTTTTTGTGATGCGAACGGAAATATTCCAGAAGCTCAAGCAGGTTTTAGAAAGGGATATAACACTACTGATAATATATTTTCACTGGAATCATTAATTCAGAAATACCTTACAAAAAGGAGGTCGTTTTTATACACTTTTCGTTGATTTCTCCAAGGCATTTGACAGTATTGAAAGATCCAATTTACTCTATATTTTACTTCAGAAAGGAATTCATTGAAAGATGTTTCAAACACTTTCAAGTATGTACAAACGAGTGAAGGCAGCCGTGAGAGTTGGGAATAATGTCACTGAATATTTTGAGTGCATGTCAGGGGTTAGACAGGGTTGCATTCTCAGTCCTCTGCTGTTTTCTCTTTTTTTGTCTGATCTGCAAAGTGCATTGATTAACGACGACACAAGGGGCATTGATGTATTTTCAGATCAAAATTCAATGGGAATTCTGCTTTTGATGTATGCAGATGATATCGCACTGGTTTCTGACTCGGTGATTGATCTCCAGAAGAAAATTGAATGTCTTGAACAATATTGTCGTAGATGGGGCCTTAAAGTGAATATGGATAAGACAAAGGTAGTTGTTTTCAAGAACGGTGGTTTTCTTAGAGGTTATGAAAAGTGGTGTTAAGCTGGTAAACAGATTAAAGTTGAACCCAGTTACAATCACCTAGGAGTATTTTTTTCTGCCACATTAAACTGGTCCAGATGTGTTGATAATCTTTCGGGAAAGGCACTCAGAGCCGTAGCAGGGATTCAGAGACTGTTTCAAGTTACAACGTGTGTCAGCTGATACTGTTTTCAAAATCTTTGATGTCAAAATCAAACCAATTTTGTTGTATGGCTCCGGGATATGGGGTTTCCAGCACTACGAAGCCATTGAAAAGGTACAAATAAAACTATGTAAAATGATTTTGGGTGTGGGTAGAGATGTTAAAAATAATATTACCATTGGAGAGTGTGGTCGGTTTCCCATTTATGTTGATGCGTATGTGCGGCTTATCAAATATTGGTGTAGACATCAATTTACCCCAAGACCGATACCCAAAACAATGCTATGATATGTTACTCATGCATGATTACAATGGAAGACATAACTGGGCAACTCAAGTAAGGACTATATTGTGTAAATTTGGATTCGGGTATGTATGAGCAATGCAAGATGTGGGTAATATTGAGTATTTTCAAGGGATCTTCAAGGACAGACTAGAAGACGATTTTCGCCAAAGCTGGCATTAATCTGTTGTGAAAGGTGATTACTGTTTATATCATCCAGAAATTATAAGAGCTAGTTACATTGGTGAGTTAGACAATCGACGAGCATCGTCGCGTTCTGTGTCTGATTAAGTCAAATCGTCTACCACTTGATGGAATCCCTCGTTTTGGTAATCGTTTGTCAGATCCGATTTGTAAGTATTGTAATTTGAATAGTATTGAAGATCTTGTACTTTGTCTTTTTGTTTGCCCCAGATATGCAGCACTTCGTAAAAGATATATACCAAATTATAATCACCGTTTTCCATCATCTTTTAAAAGCGCAGTTGCTATGTAGAAACCTGAGTGGGAAGTTAGCCTTCAAGGTTGCTATGTACATTTGTGGATCTTTGAAACTCAGATGCAACACTTAATGTTTAATGTCTGTATGCTCACCTTGTGCTGCATATCCCATGTAGAATTTCACTTCTCCTGTCCGTGTGGGCCAGATGGCATGAAAAGACTGCATTAATTTTTCTATGTTTTAACCCGGTGTTCGGTTGTCTGTGTGTCTGTGTCTGTGTGTCCGTGGTAAACTTTAACATTGACATTTTCTCTGCAACTACTTTGTCAGTTGACACCAAATTTGGCATAAAAATAGGAAAAATTCAGTTCTTTCCAGTCATCTTGTTTAAAACAATATTGCGCCTATGGGATGGGCACAAAAAAATAAAGAATGAAGCCTAATTATATGCAAACTGCATTTACTGTTATATTTATATTTTTTGTATTCTCTAAACTTGGCACTTTGATCTGATATTCTGACCCAACAGCTAGAGCAGTCATTATTATCATTTTTTGTTCAAACAGGAACTTCTTTTGCTAAGCATGGAAGTTTTATTTATTTTGCAAACGTTTTGGTGCAGATAGTAAAAAAGGGAAATTACTCTGTAATGCTAGGGGGAGTTAATTTGCTTTAAACTGATCTTTCTCATCTTAAACATTACATTTTGAAACAAGAGAGGCAAGGCCTTCAAGACTCACTTATGATGCACTTTTTAAAAAACATCCAAGCTTTTTATGTATTGAGTATAATTTCAAAATGTAATGTTTAAGATGAGAAATATCAGTTTAAAGCAAACTAAGTCCCCCAGCAGAGTAATTTCCCTTGTTTTACTGCCTGCAGCAAAACGTTTGCAATAAACAAAACTTTCATGCTTAGCAAAAGAAGTTCCTGTTTGAACAAAAAATGAAAATAATGACCGATCTTTTGTTGAGTCGAATATCAGATCAAAGTGTCAAGTTTAGAGAATATAAAAAATATAAATATAACAGTAAATGCATTATACTCAATACATAAAAAGCTTGGATTTTTTTAAAAAGTGTATCACAAGTGAGTCTTGAAGGCTTTGCCTCTCTTGTTTTCCTTTCATTTCGCTTCACTGACGGCGGCAGCTCAACCGTTGACAAGTACCCTGGTTGTTCACCAAAGTCTGGGTAGAATGTGCTGTCAGATCCCACCCCTCGTTGCACGCAGACCCCTGGGCATGGTGACCCACACATTTCCTCTGTTTCCCCTCGCCCCACTTTCAGACAGCATCAATACGTTTCTTCTGTTGACCCACCCTCCCCCTTTCAACAGCAATAACACATTTCCTCTCACCCCCATCCCCCTCTCAACAGCAGTAAGACATTTCCTTTGTCTCTTTCTCCCCCCCCCCTTTCAACAGCAATAACACGTTTCCTCTGTTTTCTCCTCCCCCCCTTTCAACAGCAATAACACGTTTCCTCTGTTTTCTCCCCCCCCCCCTTTCAACAGCAATAACACGTTTCCTCTGTCCCCCCCACCCCCCTTTCAACAGCAATAACACGTTTCCTCTGTCTCTCTCACCCCCCCCCCCCCTTTCAACAGCAATAACACGTTTCCTCTGTCCCCCCCACCCCCCTTTCAACAGCAATAACACGTTTCCTCTGTCTCTCCCTCCCCCCCCCCCCCTTTCAACAGCAATAACACGTTTCCTCTGCCCCCCCCCCCTTTCAACAGCAATAACACGTTTCCTCTGCCCCCCCCCCCCCCCCCCCCACCCCTTTTCAACAGCAATAACACGTTTCTTGTCTCCCCACCCCCCTTTCAATAGCAATAACACATTTCCTCTGTCTCTCCCTCTCCCCCCCCCCCCTTTCAACAGCAATAACACGTTTCCTCTGTCTCGCCCCCCCCCCCCCCCCCCCCCTTTCAACAGAAATAATAAGTTTCCTCTGTTGTTCCCCCCACTCCCTCGCCCCACCTTCAGACAGCATCAACACGTTTCCTCTGTCTCTCCCCCCCCCCCTCCCCCCCTCCTTTCAACAGCAATAACACGTTTCCTGTGTCTCTGTCTGGAGATAATGTGTGTGTGTGTGTGTGTGTGTGTGTGTGTGTGAGCACACAGACAAGAATCAGCTTGATGTACCCACGGAGACTTAAGTTTAGAGGTTACATCTCGAGATCATCTGGCATTTATTGGGTGTATAATGATTTTAACAAAGGACTGGAGAGTGGAGGACGGGGTTCGCCAGGGAGAAAAATCACTGGTCCTCTTGAATTCTGTGGTACATGTTTACCAGTTAATTTGGCAGAGCTCTGCACTGGTGTTTAGGTCTCGTGAAATCGATTGAATGCGTCAAATCAGTGACCCTGTGAAAGTTGTAGTGTATCCTGATGCATTTTATATAGTATCTGCTCCTGCTCGTGCAAATCGATTCCACACGGACTGAAGGCGACAATGCCGGCAGTGCAGTTCCCTGTTGAATCCCACACACTTGGAGATGTTTCCAGTATAATCAATTAATTTAGCAAATTAGTGAACATGGATAAATCAGTTATCATCTGAAACGTATGGTACGCACCCAGTTCATTTTGCACCTGATTCTGGTTTTTGATGTAACGATTGAACAAGGGAAATCAATTGTCTTCGCAAATTTGATTTGTAGAACGCTCCAGTTCTCTTTGTACCTACATTTGTTAATTGATTTCAATTGATTTGAATGCGGGAAATCAGTGGTTCTTGGTATACGCACACTTTACCAACATATTTGTAACCTTTTTTTTAGAAAAGAATCTGAAAATAAGATGCGTTTTGAATAGTTAACCATGTGGTAATGCGAGCCATGCATGTCTTGACTGGCAATAATGCGAGCCATGCATGTCTTGACTGGCAAAGTGCATTCTGTTGACGTCTGTGGCGCACCTGCAAAGCTTCTGTTGTGTGTATCAGTGCACATCTTTCATGTTTATTACGTCTTTTTCTTGTTTATTGAGGGCGGGGGACAGGGGGGCAGCTGCACGGTCACAATTCAGTCTGTTCTGACGGATCCCACACTTAAGCTTTGACTTAACTTAATTTGATGCTAAATGATCTCCTGGCGTACGGAGAGAAAACAAAACCTTCACAGCCCCCTTTGCAGTCCATGCTTCTACGTAACTTCTGGTAAGACCCATCTTCATGGTGTCTGCCTGGAAGTCTTCTCGCCAGGTATTTCTCGGTCAGCTTCTCTTTCACCTCCCGTGGGGGGTCCATGTCAGGACTGTCTGGTGATGTTTCACACTGGTTGCCGGTATAAGTGAGTGTCCGGTCAACCCCACCATGTTCCGATTTCGCTTTCAGCTGGCATTTGTTGTGTCTTCTTCCACGGGCCCATGTTGTTGATCTTGTTTGGGCAGTAGACGTGGAGGATACCATACTTAAAACTATATGTATATTCAAGTTAAGTCCACGCCAATTGCGGCCATTGAGACGGAACGGCATCCTTGTGGGGGGTGGGGGATTAGGAAGGGGAGAATGGGGTGAGCAGGAAGGGAGACCACTCCAACACCACTCCCACATCTCCAGAACAGCAAACGCGTCAAGGTGAGCACCATTGTAGTTTTATGGGGCCGGTTTCAACTCCTGACCTTCAGAATGTGATGTCCAGCCAGCTGAGCTATGGGGAAACCCATGGATCCTGACTATAGTATTCATGATAAAATGCCCCGTGGAGTTAAAACATCGCATTCTATACTTTATGAATTATGCACTCATGCATTTCTGACATACAGTACACCACGACATATCCTTGGGGCTAAAACATCACATTTAGCTTGTTCATATGCTTACACACTTTCACATTTTTGATACTTGATACAGAACAGTGGTGTTAGAATATGAAGAAACACAAAGCATTAACGTAGCAAGCCCGGCATCACAACACTATATCACATTCGTAAACGAATCGTTAAAACGCCCTGGATGAACAGATGCATAAGATAAACGTATACAAGATCACATTACACCAAACGTTGATGGCGTGAATAAACAAGATAGCCGACGTGAAATAAACAGGTTTATCGCAGTTCAAGATCACATTAGCACACGAAAGACCGAACCATCATTAATAGATAAGGACATAAAATAAACACGACATATCATCGAAATGTAGAAGATGGCGTCTATGACCAAACTGTCCCCACAGACTCTGTAATGTGGGGACTTTGATTATGCTTCCTTTATTTAGAATAATAAAAAAAAAACTATAATTATACAGTTATACAGTTAACATGATATGAGTTTTACGATGCTGAAAAAAGAAATTGCTTTATTGAACATCGGCCATGGTCCACACTTCAAAACAGGGCAAGGGGAGGGATGGGTCAAGGGAAGATGGGGGTTGGGGGGTGGGGTGAGTTTCACGGTACTAGAACGTATGAGTACATAAACATTTAAGCATCGTGAGTAAACAGATAGTATGAAACAAACGCACACGTCTAGCAATACAAGATCAGCACACGATGCACACACTGTCTCCCGTGTGACTGAAACATGGATCTTTATCATCCTAGGACGGATATTTCACGCCATAACCATGTCTTCCAACCAGTTCTTGTTGTACATAATCATGCAAACATTTCAGCACACACACACACACACACACACACACACACACACACATACCAACAACAACAACAGCAGCAACAACAACAACAGCAAAACCCACCACTGCTCAACACAACATGAATCACACGGCTAAAATAGAAGAATTGGTGGGGACTCAACACTCAAACACAAATGGTTCACTGATGTAAGCATTTGCTCATGTGACATGAATCACACAATGTGTATTATGTATGGAGTGGGCTGGAGAGATATTATCGCTCACACACACACACACACAGACGCACACACACACGCACACACACACACACGCACACACACACACGCACACACACACACACACACACACATACGCACACACACACACACACACACACACGTGACTGAAGGCCAGGTCACCATGACCCGAGTGAAGGAGGGGGTGACCCAGGGCGGCAGTTTTTGCTCGAACGTGGACTGCGTTGGGCGTTGTGGGACAGGATCAGTACCTGGCGAATGCGGACGGGATTTGGACACGCATGCATGCATCGTGCTGAGTACGGGAACGTTGAGATGGCGTTGTCTGTGTGTGTTTGGGGGAGGGGCAGGGGAGGGGAGGGGGGGGGGTGGACTTGGGAAGGGGGGGGGGGGGCGGGGAACAAAGTGGAGAGGGGGTACCTGTGTGATGGGGGCGGGGGGGGGGGGGGGGTGTCCGTGTGTGTTTTTTCCGGTGAGAGAGAGAGAGAGAAAAAAAAAACCCTTTTGTGAGTGCGTGTGCGTGTGTGTTTGTCAGTCAGTCAGTGTGTGTATGTGTCTATCTGTCTGTCTTTGTGAGAGAGGAGAGAGAGAGTGAAAGCATACGTTTTTGTGAGTGGGTGTGCGTGCGCGCGCGCGCGTGTGTGTGTGCATGCGTGCGTGCGTTTGGTCTGTATGTGAGAGGGAAGAGAGAAAGAGAGAGACGGGGAAGGGGGGGAGCGAGGGGGGGGGGGGGGGGGGGGCGGGGGAGGCAGGGAGAAGTGACCACCGAAACTTTGAATTTCCCCTGTTCTGAATGAACGTTGTGACAGTGGACAAAAACGCCCTGCTCGTTTTACTTCTCCATCCCTCGCCGTGTGTACTCATGGTCTTGTTCCCCATTGACCATTCACCCACAGCTATTTTGTTGTAGCAGTCAGCAGTGTCCCCTGTCGCTCAGTACAGGACGACAGCATAAAACATGTAACAGGTGGTTCCTGGTTGAATCCCTGGGCTGTGTGTGAAACAGCCTTTCAGATCCTTCTTATCCTTACGCCGACTGTGTATTTCATCCAGGTGTGTGTGTGTGTGTGTGTGTGTGTGTGTGTGTGTGTGTGTGTGTGTTTGTGTGTGTGTGTGTGTGTGTTTTCAGAAAGAGAAACAAGGATACACATGGCGCGAGCGCGCACACATACACACGCATACACAGCGACATACACTGGCACACACACACACACACA